>NW_026083442.1:0-25707 GCF_020184175.1 Aphis gossypii
ATGCAAACGTCTAGGTCCTGCATTATAGGATGTTACTGCAGCGTTGCACCGTAAATTATACGATCCACGAAGAGAAAAATTTACTCGCTTACCACCAATAAATTTCGCTAAAATTGAGTTGTACGACTCTGCTGCATTATTACTTACTTTGTACAATAAACTTTCAGCATGATATAATACAAGACTTTTCGCTGCAACTAATTCTTCCCAAATACCTAACGATTTCATCTGTGGCACTAAATTTATTTCGCCGTCTTTTTGTCCTTTGCAAAAGTAAAACTGACAATTCGTATGATCGCCAAAAACATGACTTGGCCCATTTATTAAATCTTTTTTTAAATTTAATAATTTATGTTCAAATGATATATCTTCTTGATATTTTCTATATTTTACAGCTTCTGTTATTGCATACCTAAGTCTAAGAATTCTATCTTTTATTGCTTGTCTTATATTTCCCGGAATATTTACGCCTCTAGTAGTTCTTCTTTTAGTAGATATGTCTTTTAATTTATTTACATAATTGCGCAGTATATGGTTGGAACATTCAATTTTTTTAATCACAAAATTATACCCGTATGGTTTAGCTAGATGTAGTCTTTTCATCACGCTGCTATCTCCATCACCTAAAATTAACATATGTGGTTAAAAATTGCCCTATTATAATTTTTTTAATGCTCAACATTAATATTAAAATATAATCCAATTTAAATAAATACCTATAAGCTTAGAGTATATCAGATTATGCATATCAATACTTCTTTTAAAACCTTCTACAATAATATCTGCTTCCATAGCGGTTGAAGGCAAGTTCCAATTTTTGAAGCAAAGGTGTTCTTTAGGATCTAAATTATTTTTAGACGCTCTCTGGCAAATACAACAATACTTATTTCTTACGCCAATGAATAAAACTTTTTTTGTTTTAGCTCCAATTATGCAGGCCTACAAATATTGATAAATAGGTAATTTAATTGACCGCATTATTAGCTAATTCCATGGGTGTCAATAATAGGTTTGTTTACAATAATTATAAAAATGTCAAAAATAATAATGTATTATCTTAATATATATAAATCTCGTGTCACAATGTTTGTCCTCAATGGACTCCTAAACCACTTAACCGATTTTGATGAAATTTTTTACAACGCGTGTAATTTGGTCCAACTTAAAAGATAGGATAGTTTTTTTTTTTCAAATTTTTTAATATCGGGACAGCTAAGGGTTGTCCAGAAAATAATAGAAGTGCTCAAACAGGGATTTTGATAATTTACGGTAGAAATAATTGTTTATAAATGGTTGCTAAGCTACGTAGACTATTTATTATTATTATTATTATTATTATATTTTCGGTGAATATAGTAACAATTTTTTATAATTATTATTTATTGTCCCCGTTTTTGTAACATTTTTCACTGATTAATCGCTCCTAAAGAGAAGATACTTAGGTATGTAAATGTAATAATATGTAATGTAATGACGTCACTGTCCAGCAATAAATAAACTATATTAAGATCGCTATTGGTTATGATTGGCATTTTTAACGGGCAACGAAGTGCACGGGGTCAGCTAGAAAGAAGATAGATATCTTTGATTTATTATATATTTAATATACTGTAATATACTGTAATATATACTGTAATATACTGTATATACTGTAATTATATATTTTTAAATATATAATTCACCAATATTAAATTTATGAGGGTAGCATAGATAGTCGTAGACCAACATTTTCTATAAAAAAAATAGTTGCATCTTACATTTTAATAAATAACTTTTGTTGAGGGGTAGCAATGTCCAAATACAGCTGTTTTCAATAATTATTAACCTTGATTTTATTGTGATATTAATTAAATTATTAACTTACAACTCCAGAAAGTGCATTGTATTTCGTTTTGTAAGAGCGTTTAGACCAAGCACCATCTGCAATCACTGCTATCATTGGTCTACCACTGACATCAACTTCATTATTTTGTATTGCAATATTTGCTTCTTCCTTACCAGCTAGTTCAATTTCTTCCCAAGATATCTCATTGAAGTACGTAGCAATTTCGTTGTGCAATAATTGATATTTACCATTAGACATAACTGGCATGTTTAAGATAGCTCCCAATTCTTCTATCTGCGCATGTCTAATACAAAATATAGGTATAGGGTGAGAAAAAAAACATACTAATACGAAAATTTTAAATTAAATAACTTACCCTTGTCCTATATTCACTGCTGCTGTTACAATTGCTAAATTTGTGTTAAATTTGTTGCCAGGTTCTTCTGAATGTATCACCTCTATTTGATTGCAAAAATTACATTTAAAATAAAATGAACTTATGCATCCATTACGTACTTCATGAGTAAAAATTAAATTTTTAAAAGTGCATCCAAATGGATGTGAAAACGATTTTATTGTATTGAATATATAATTAATATCCACAATTCGTCTTCCTTCCAGTTTCATATCTGCTAGATTGCAGCTTTGATTTAAATCTAGAGATAATGCCAAGTCTTCCGTGTCATTCATATTCGTGGTTCTAAAAGTATATTAAAATTATAAATAATACTGTCGAAATTAATATAGTTATTACTTTGATAAAAGTAGACAAACTTATGAAGAATTTTGTATTGAATTTTCAAACGTTAGATTTAAAAAGATAAATTTTTATGAATTTCTAACTCAAAATAAAATTTGAATTGCAAATATTCGTGATTTTTACGTATTTTGTCAAAATTTGAACTTAAAATGCTTATAAAAAAATTGTGACTATGTATTTTTAATAATTTTTAACTGTCGCTGTAGCTATATTATATATATATCGTTGTATATATTAGGAGCTTTGTATTAATATTTGAAGCTTTTTCACCAAATGAATAAAATTTTACTGTAATTTATAAAAAAAAAAACTAAAAGATCGAAAAGTTCAAATGTCTATAAACAATTTAAAAAGATTTGAAATATTTTGAAAATTTTATCTAGTATAGAAAATTTTAGTATAAACATTTAGTGAAAATTTCATGTTTCTACGGTAATCAGTTTTAGAGTTACACCAATATCTAAAATCAATTTTTTCAAAAAAAAATGTTTGGTTTTTCCCGGTGCTTTTGATGCTTTTGTAAACTATTGGGAATTTCATGTATACAAACACAAAAAAAATTTTAAACAAAATTTAAAAAAAAATACACACACAACATTGTTAAATCAATATATTCATCGCTCCGCTCAGAATCTAAAAGTGGACTTCGCGAATAAAGCTATATATTGGAATGAACAACTCTCTAACAATCTATCTCCAACACAAGCCTTTTTTCGAAAAAAAACATTTATTATAATACATTTAAAAATGTATTCTATATTTATTATTTATTATCTAAGTAACTAATATTCTGTCGATCAATAAAAACAAATCAATTAGACTGAACCGAGCCGCTTCGTACTTTTAATATTACTATACTTTTGGAACCAAATTTTGGATATTTTTCTCAATTAATACTAGTTTTATTTTATCTTTTTTTACTTACATCTGGACATTACGCTGTGATGTTACTAATTGTCGTTTACTGCTACTACACGCTATCGTTAGGGCATTGTCTTCGGAAATGTCATTATGGCCTACTACAAGATCGGTTTTCTGTGAAAATATACAAATAAAAAATATAATCTTGGACAAAGAACTATGTGAATATGTGGATCACTAATTTGTTTATATTCATCTCTAAAGAAGTTTAGTATTATATATCTAATATAAAGTCGTTTTTATAACACAAAATACTCGTTTTCCTATTATTTTTTTATGCAAAACAATTTCTAATCTTCGTGATTTTCTAAGGTATTTAATCATTAACTTCACTTACCTTGTTTTTTACAAGTGCAGCAATATTTCCTTTATTTTTTCTGCTTTTACTCGGAAAACATTTTGATTTTTTACCCATACGCCAATTTTTCGTATTATCCATCGTTAAAAATATTTGAAAACACGTAGGTAAAAAAAAATCACAATATGTTCAAAAAATTGCAATCAAAAAATAATAACTGTGGTGTAAGGAGTAAGGACTAGGTTTATGACTGACTAAATGTGAATTTGCAGTTTTGTGGTGTATTATAGAAAAACATTATTATTATTATTATTGGACTAATATTATAATATGATAATTATCGTAAATATTGTTTCTCGGTAAATGGTCGGCATCCGGTCGACGCGCGACGATCCGGGTAAACGTCGCGTAATTAATTGGTTATCGGAATTTGGCGTTCTCGCACTCGCAGGCACATGTCAGGTTAAGTTATATTAGGAAAAAGTATTCAGTTACTCTTCGTGTAAAAACATACTTCGGCTGTGACAAAATTGTGAGACTTAGGTTAGTGTGATTTTAATTCTGTAAAAATCTTAAAAAAATTTAACACCTCCTCTAAAGAACGGTCGAAGAGTTTTTTATAAATATTAATTTATTCAATACATATGATTGAACGAAAATGTTGTAAAAACTGAAATTTGTATGATATTATAATACTGTCAAAAGTTAAAACTTAAAAAAATTACTCCGACGGTTCTACAGAGGAGATGTTAAGAAATGTTATTATTTTTACAGCATTAAAATCGAACCATCCGAAGTCTCACAATTTTGTCATAGCGGAAGTTCTAAAAACGATTTTTTTTTAATCAACTGGAACCACCTTAACGGTAAGATTATGAATAGATTCGTTTATGTATAAGTATACTGATACCTATATTATATTATATACTAAAATAATTAATATTTTAAGTACCTAAAACTAGCATTGTATTGATGCTCAGTGGCGTAAATACCAATTTGGTTAGATGCAAAACCACCATAGGCCCACAACTGACGAGGGCCCTAGTCTAAACAATAATACCCTATATTTTATATCAAATTTAAAATTTAAAATTAATATGAAAATAATATTATTTTATTATAATTTTTCTAACTACTCCAGTAACGATTGTTTCTGCCGAACGTTGTTTTTCTAAACTTAAGCTCATAAAAAATCATCTTAGAAATTCAATTTCACAATAAAGATTTACAAATATTGCAATTCTCAATATTGAAAAGAGAATACATAATAACTTAATATTGACAAGATTATAAATTACTGCAGATTTAAAATTAAGAAAACAAAATTTCCTAGCCTAGTCTAACATATTTATTTAATCAATATATTTTTGTAGTTTCTAAATAACTATACAAAGGAAAAAAATGTTGTATGATTTTTTTTTTTTTTGGTTGATCATTACAAAAGATATAATAATAGTATATTTTGTTTTGTTTTATTTGATGTATTATATTAATAATAATATTTTATTTGCAAAATATTTCTTTTTGTATATAAGTTAAGGTACGTTTTCCCTGCAGCGTCCAAACGCAGCGTCAGACGTATTGTTACTAGGATACATACATATTTTTATATTATGTGACTGTTTTCCTACTTGCGTTTAACGCAGCGCGTCGGTAAATGTCGCAGTGCGTCCGGACGCATCACTAGTCTGGACTAGTACTTCGTTGAAATGTCTTGCGTCAACACACAAAATGTCCAAAAAATTTGTATTTTCCTCAACTGAGGATGAAATTTTATTTGAATTTGTGCAACAAAACCGAGAAATTGTTGAAAGTGCTCACCCTAAGCACAAAGATTTACATCATAAAGAAACTATCTGGAAAACTATTCAGAAAAAGTCGGTAGAACAGGTATGTACAAAATATAATAGTGCTAATGGGCGCCCGGGAATTGGGCCACATTTTAACTACCTATTTTGTATAAAATATTTGTTAACATTTTTCTACCCGGAGATTGGGCCATAAAAGTATAGCACACAATTAATATACTATTAATATGAATATAATATAATGTTTATCAACTAATTATTATTTTTTTAACATATAAAAATACAATTCGTCAAATAATTAATATATTTTTTAAAATACTTCCATACAGATTTAATTAATTTAATATACAACAAGGTCCATAAAATTAGTCGAATATGAAATAATTTTTATAAAGAATGCCAATACTCATTTTACAAATATAATATAAGGACCATAAAGTTAGTCAAAAAATAAATAATATGAAATAATTTTTTTCTAATATAATATTTAAAAATATAATTTTTTTTTTTTTTAAAATAACATGAATACATGATACAGATTGTAAATATTCAAATTGGATTTTTTCCCCTGCTTCATATTTTTTAATTTCATTAAGAATAAAATTTTGTCGAACTAAAGTTCGTTTTCTTGTTTTTATTGTTCCTATACTTCTAATCTTAATATAAACTTCTGATTGAAGTTGCAATAAAAAATTATGTATCTTTGGATGTGACATATAGAAATTATTTTTGAAATGTGAATGAAAAGACTCAACGGCATTTGAAGTTCAAATTAGGTTTCATAAGTTTTGCACACTACGCGTATGACTATTTATCCATTTCATTTGATGACAATTGATAATTCTATATCATAAGATATTGGATAATTTATTATCTTTTTATAAGGCATACGCAGTCGCTTCGAGTAAAGTTTCGTATGCGCTGCAGTATTAGGAATTGTATCAATTTATATAAAAAGATGTATTATATTAAATATTATTTTATTACAATTTAAAATGTAATAGTGGCCCAATTACCGGGTCTGCTTATTATAAATATACAATTTTAGTGGCCCAATTACCGTATACTTTTGGAAAAAAAGGTGAATTATGGCCCAATTCCCGGGCGCCCGTACTAATAACTAATTTAATTAATTAAATATGTATTAACTAGATCACTAAATGGATATTATTTATTATTGTAATTACTTAGCTTTATTATAACAGTATTTTTATGCTTTTAAATTATGAAAGTTTAAAAAGTTAAGGTTTTTTTTATAGAGGAAGACTGCAAAAAAAGGTGGAGGAATATTAGGGATACGTATATGAAACAGAAAAAAAAACTTGTCAACTGGGTCAGCAACGTCTAATGTCTATAAAGTCAATAAAACACTGTCATACTTATCATTTATGGATTCTGTGGAATACGAAAGAAAATAATGACAATGTGTAAATTGTATTTAATAACTGAAGACGGAGGTGATGGTGAAACATTAATCGACATAGAAAATGACGAAGATACGTCATTAGAATCACCAAACATATCAGATTTACCATCATCATACGGAAAAAAACGGATAAGGTCCAAAGAAGATAAAATTAGCCAAATCCTAGCAAAAAGATCAAAAGAAAGGGATATTATATTTTCTAAAATCCAGGCTCAAAATGAAATTTTAGTCTCCGGTATCTGCAATCAGCAAGAGGATAGTGTGGATCAATTTTTAAAAAATATTTCCACGACTGTAAAACAGCTACCACGACGTGCAATAAATGAAGCAAAAATGCAAATTTTAAGTTTGGTTAACCGATTAGAGGACAAATATTGCAACGTTCAAGAACTACTTCAAGTACATCAACCTCAATATTATGATTATAATTTTCCATTACAACAGAGGTTCATAGCGCCAAGTTATCCCCCAGCTACTTCATCATCATCGCACGGATTTATGCAATATAATTACGAAGAAGATAATACAAATTAATTGTTACTTCCATTTTTTATAACATTTTTCAATCATTTTAAAGTTAACTTTTTTATTTTTATTGTTAAATATACAGTGTATTAAGAAAGTATGTTATTTTTTAATTTTGCTACCTATGAATTTTAATGATTAATAATTTTTAAACTATAAAAGTTCATAATCAGGTATATTTTGAAAGATGATCATATTTTTTTTTTTAATAAACCAAAAGATTATTTTAGAGTATTTGTTCCAATGCTATATAAATAATTATTTAAACCGATTTTATTAAAATATACATTTAAGCAAACAAAATTTTAAGATATTTTAAAATTATTATATTTACCACAGAAAAACCAAAAACCTAAACATTTATAAATAGAAAAGATTTTGTTGACTTCCTGCGTCCACTGTGAATTATTTTTGTTTTAATAATAATTATCCACTAGGTACTAAAATATAACTTCTATACACTTGTTATTTATAATTCAGTATCTCCCAAGGAAGCAGTTAAATAATATACAAATAACATATTATATTACGTATAGATTATAAATATTAAATTTAATTAAAAGTAAATTTATAGATTTAAATTGTTTAAACAATATTATGAAAGATACTAAATTAAAAACAAAATAAATATCCTAAAATTGAAAAACATAGGTAATAATTATTATTTTAGTTTGTATTATTCATGTTTGCCACGGTACTGCTCCTTCGCTAACGAAGTAATCTTTCAAAATGTCTCTTACTGCAAGTCCCTCTGAACTCAAAAACCTCTTTCATGTTCCAATGGCAGCATATTGTTATCAGGGATAGGTTGTTCTGAATCGAATTGATGGTATACTTTTCCATTTTTTTCTAAGTAGGCATCCCGTAACATGTTGTGCAAATAACATGCTACAATTATCAAGTCATCACATGTACTTGGATTTATATTTATTGGTTGATAGAACACTCTTCTTTATTTACAAGGAAAAATTCTCGAAATTTAACATCATTATTTAAAAGATGTCCTTCGATCAATTCTTTAAAAAATCCCTCGGTTTTTCTCGTAGATACTATACTGTTTGTAATCTTTGTTCGGGAATCATTGTTTAAAGAAATTCATCTTCAAAATCTTCTTCTTCTCTGAGTATCTCACAAATTATATTATTATTGTTCAAAATTAATTGTCGGTGCATCGTGATAGAAAGATTTGGAAAATACATAAAGGAACTAACGTGTGTACTAGATCACGGTTGCAAGCACTTTGATGGAATTTAAGAGAACGCAATTTGATCAAAAAATTAGATATTATTGCATCGAGACGCATGCAGAGAAAACGGGTGCGCGTTGCGTCTAAAAGCTGCGTATAGGAGTCTCGTTTTTCTGCGTTTGGACGATGCAGGGAAAACGTACCTTTATGTGTATTATAGTATATAAACAGTCAAACAGATATAGATATAGTAAAAAAATATAATAAATAATAATATTAAGTATATAATAGAAAATTTGCATACGTACCTTGTATTTGATTATTGAGCTAGGTACTAATTATAAGTATTGAATAATAATAAAAAAAGATTATTTCATTAAGTATAAGTGTCGCATTTTAAATTTGAAAAATACTGAAATCGATTAATAATTTTAAGTAATTTAATATTCAAGGTTTTTACAATGCCTGCAGTTTCAAAAGTTGATATTGACGAATTTGTCAAAGTAGCAAGTAAGTACAATCTACGGTGTGAAAATTCAAATTCTGTCAAAGGTCCTTCTGCTCAATGTTGGTCAGATATATCCAAAGATTTAAATTATTTGATATCTTCTAAATACGCCTATATAATTGTCAAAGAAAATAGAAATCAAATATGCAACAAACTTTTTCCCAGCGACATTCCTGCACATACAAATGAATTCGATAATATCAACAACTTTGATGATTTAAATAGTTCCACCTCTTCAGAAACATTTAGTGATGACACGTTTAATTTTAATATTACATTGTCTGCAGATGAATGGGGAAGTTTATATGATAATAAGCCTCAAATATATAAGCGTACCGATAAAAAATCTGAGAATCGATCGTACTATACATTACAACCTTATAAATGGACCTCAGTTATTCATGAACATTTTTACGAACAAACTAAACTTCCTTGCTCAATTAGTTATAAATATGCTAAAATATTTCAGGAAGGTCAAGTATTTTTAAAAATTGCTGGTCACTGTTCAACGTGCAACAGTACTTTATCTGGTTATTTGACTAGCTGTCCAACTGTGGGGTCACGAGCGATCATTAAATGTAATATCAAAGGCAATTTTAAATCATGTCAAACAAATAAAAAAAGAAGAGTTATTGGCGATCAGAAAATTAAGATTGCTAACCAATTAAAAGATCAAAATAAATCGGCGGCATTTATTCAACGTACAATGGCTAGAACTATTATGGATTATGGTGATCCAATACCTAGTAATATTCCTTCATTAAATGCAATTAGATTGATTAAGCATAAGACTTTAAAAAATGATCAACTACACGATAATCCAATAATTTCTATTTTGTTACTAAAAGGAACACCACCTTACAATAACATAATCAGAGATATTGGACACGATAAGTTCTTCGTTCATTATTGGACTGCAAGTGAAGTGAATAATTATAGAGTTTATGCAAAAAAAAATTCAGTTTCCACAATATCAATTGACGCCACGGGTTCGGTTGTAAAAAATATTAGTTTATTTTCTGGGAGGCAAACACATACTATATTTCTGTACGAGATAGTCGTGTATGATCGAAAACGCCAAAATCAATTTTGTGTCGCACACATGCTTTCCGAAAAGCATGACAATAATAGCATCAGTTATTGGTTAGCAGAATGGCTTCGTGATGTGAAAAGTCCGCCGCTTTTAGTTATAACTGATCAATCACTAGCATTAATGCATGCCGTTACAAAAACATTCACACAATTCTCTAGCCTTGATGCATATATTTCGAACTGTAGTAAATTAATCTCAAAAGAACCCGGGTCTGAAATTCCAAAATGTATGATTAGAAATGATTTTAATCATGTAATGCATTTAATTAGCACATGGCCCGAGTTAAAAAGTTGCACGCCAAGAGTCAAACAATTTTACATGAGAGCAATTGGTCTGATCGTTGTAAGTACTTCAATAAGTGACGTTAAAACTATAATAAGATCAATTTTTACAACCGCTTTACACGAATGTGATGGGATAAATGATGATCAGCAACCAACTGCATGTGAGAATACGAAAAAATTTTTAAAACAAAGTATAGCAACTCATATTATTGAAATTGATTTTGAAAATGAACTAAATGAAGAGTTACGCGGTGAAGAAGAAACCGATAATGAATTGTTTCCAATAGCTTCCACGAGTATATTTAAGGACATAAAACTTATTTACGAAGAATGTGAACAAATTAGTAAATTGACATGTAATTTAACTGGAGATCACGACAACATGCAATATTCGCCATCCCTAGCGAAAAGATTATTAAACTTTTGCAAGTATATAACTTGTTGGTCTGCTTTGATGGTCCCTATTTTCGGATATGGTGGTTTAACAGAAACAAGTGCTTCATCCGAAAGTATGTTTAAAGATCTGAATTCAATTGTTTTCAAACACAAAACTTTACCACTTCGTTTGGATGATTTTTTTGTGACTCACGTTGAATCAATTATTGGTACGATGAATTTGATGAACACAGCTCAGTCAAAAGAAGATAATGAACATGAAATAAAAGAACCAATTTCAGAAACTGAAAATGAAAGTGTAGCACTTAATAACGAATCAAAACGGCTGATTTTTGACGAACAAGAAGAACTCGAAAAAAATATTTTTGATTTTACAGAAAACTGGATGGGATTAGGACAACCAAAAAAGAAGACAAAAAAATCGAAGTATATAACGAAAGACCCAACGATACTGCACTGTAACGATAAGAGCCGAACAAGAAATTCAGTCATAGGCGTTTTACGAAATGGATCTGTTTCGGAATTGAAAAGTATTAGTATTGGTAACGATTATATATCTCTTATAAATACTTGTACATTTGACTCGATATCACAAGTGATGTTTTGTGCTTGCGCTGATAGCGAACTCTATCAAGATTATGTAGAAAAAATAACAGAAAATACATTTATGGATTTGGTATTCCATGCCGTACGTGATGGTATTACCGTACAAGCCTATAGGAAACGTGCGATGCTTTTGAAAGATTTGTTTAAAAACCAATGTACTACCGAATTGACAGTAATTAATGCAGCTTGTACGGCGCAATTCATGATAAAGAAAATATTTGCCGACTTTCCTTCAATTGTTGCAACAATGGTATGTCCTGATTGTACAAATAAATTTTTAAGGGAAGAAATAATTGTAACAGTTAATTTACCGACGGATCATTTAATATTCTTAGAAGATATAATGGAAAATTACAATTATGCACCATCGTACTGTACAAATTGTGACACTAGCATGACACAAGCCCTGGAGATTAAAGAGCATTTAATTATCGAACCAGTAGTACCATTAACTCAACAGCGGAAATTAAATAAACATCTGGAGTTAAGTACTCAATTAAAGGACATTCCCACTATTCTTAAAGTGAAAAAAGAGCTATTTAACCTAAGAGGAATTATAAACTTTATTTCCCCAATTTCGAATTCCATAAATGCAATTGGACATTATGTTGCATACTGCTATAGAGAACCAAAAAACACCTGGGAAAAATATGATGATTTTCAACAACAATCAAAAACTGTAAGACCATCAACCGAGGCACAAAACTGTCAATATTTAATATACAGTAAATAGTTTTAAATACCTAATAAAAATAAAAATTATTATAAGTATTTTAAAGTTTTATAAGTTTTTATAAGTTGGTAAAATTTATTTGTTTCAATATGTATAAAAAAAAATATTACCTTATTTGTTTTGATTTATTAGTTAGATAAAATGTAACCGGTATAATCACAAAATTGTATAGTACTTAGAGTAAGTTAGGAAACCTGTCACTGTTCTTAATTTTTGCAACCACTTAGAATTATTGTGGTTGTTTTTCATTTTTTTTTAATTCACATATTTATATAAGTACCAACCTAGTCACATTATAGCGTATATTGGAAAACCAATATTTAAGCTTTCAATTATTCGTATTAAGAGTGTTTGGATTATAGTAGAAATATGTTGGGTATTTGAGTAATACTTAACATAATACTTGATAAATCAAATATAATAAACAACTCAACGTTTATCAAAGCAAATCAATTATTATTTGTAATTATAAAAAAACAAAATAAATACATAGGTACCTAGTGTTAAATGTTTTACATAAATGTAAACGGTGATTAAGAACAAATGCTTGTACACGGATTATATTGAGTTAGCTAAAAAATCCAATAATTAAATTTTTTTAAGTTGATCATTTTTTTTTTATTAGGTATTGATTATAGATTTAAGATTAAATATATTTAAAAAAAAAAAAATGAGGGTGCTTAAATTAAACTAGAGTGGGCATTTCCTTGGCACCCCCACTTTAAATCGGCTATAACTCGGGAACGGAGTTGGAACAAACGACGAAATATTCGGAACAAACAAGAACAAACGAAGAACAATCGAAAGCCCCGGGTCCGATTTAAAAATTCAAAGGTGGGGGTGCGGGCATTTCCTTGGCACCCCCACTTTAAATCGGCTATAACTCGGGAACGGAGTTGGAACAAACGACGAAATATTCGGAACAAACGAAGAACAATCGAAAGCCCCGGGTCCGATTTAAAAATTCAAAGGTGGGGGTGCCAGGGAAATGCACCTAATATCATGGCAATTCCAGACCAGCGCGTAGCCGGTCAACATTGAAACCCGTGTATTATATTATATAGATAAATATAAAATAATAATATATTGTGTATAACATTAGATAGAATAATAGATACCCACTACTCAAATTGATGTTATATAACACTATAGTGTAGTTTTGAAATGTGATATTCATCTTTCGGATTTATTATTGATTTCCAACCACTAAAACAATTTAATACAACGAATTTTCCAACATAAAAAAAATTCCGCCCTAGTTTCATTGAAAATGTTTCCACCCTTAGGCAATGGCCTAACCTGCTTATGCACTAGCGACGGGCCTGGCTTTACTTCATAATAAAACTGAAACTACATATAATCGCATGATTGACAGCAAAAGCTAATAGCTTAGAAAAATGTCTATTGGCAACAATTTTGCAATAAGACTTTGAAATAACGATGTTTAATACAATAAAAATAAATATCCAGAAATTCGTGGATGTTTTTTTCATTATACTCAGGCAGTTTATAGGAAAGTTGTTGGTATTTTTTTTTTTATTATTTTATATGATTACCTACTTTTATTATAAGATAACTAATTATTATTATTTTTACATAAATATAACTAATTAGTATGTAATTTGTAATCTGAGTTATATTTTGTTAAAACCATAACAACAAAAATAAGAATTAGTAAAATAAGTAAATGTCTACAGTAAATTTCAAATTCACAGCATAAACTAACATAACAAGTTATACTGTAACGTGCCACGTACACTCAGATGAATGATGTCGAATCGGATAGGTTTTGTGAAATGAATGAACTCTCGAAATTATTCTAAGTGTTTTTATTTAAAAATTATTCTAAGTCCAATTATTTAATTTAATTAAACTGTGAAAAATATTCTAAGTCCAGGAGACATAAAATATTAAACTGGGTGACGTGAAGGTGCTTGCTCTAACTCTGGTGGATCACGTCTGAAATGTGCCTAATCTGGGCCCCCTTATATATCATACAGGGACTCCCGCGGTACCTTCTGGTCCCTGATGGTCATCTGCACCTGCATCCGCTTCTTCCCACGCATTGCGTCATTCGCGCAACGTCGTGCGTCAATTATGTGTCTATAATCTTCTACCGGGTGGGTAATTACGTACCTAGTTTATTCTACCGGGTGGTAATTACGCATCCACACATTTCACCAAATAGCAATCATATAGCCATTATTTCTAGCGGGTAGAAGCATACGTGTGATGATACCTTTTGATTAGTTATCTTTTACCTTTCATTTTAGGTCCCAATTGTTGGTTATACCCGATCATTACTTGCTTAACTGCTCACCCTTAGCATAATTATAGGGATGTTTGTTATGCCCCCTAGCGTTGTGGTTATTGTCGGCTACAGAATGTAATTTATATATTATATTTACTATAAGTATCAGAGCACGTTGCAATACCAAGTTTTATTGTTTTACCAACAGGCAACAATATAAAAATTACGAGATGGCACATTATTGTATTTTACCCACCGTAGTAAAATAAAAAAATGATATAACTTTGAAACTTAAGTGTTAGAAATTTTAAGCTTACGTACACATCTCGCAGGGTCCGCAATCCACCATGTGTGGATTGCCTACATGATAATATACTGCTCGCATAATCATAAGAGAGTCTCACGGCAACGGCAAGCAGAATGACTATAATATTATGACTTGAGTAACTCACTGACTAATAAACGTAGAGCCTGAACAATGATAGATCGATGTTTAAAATTTACACGGTACATTCATAAAATCGTACCACAAATTTAGTGTGCAATAAGAAAGCATTTTACAAATTCGCATATTAAAGTGGTGGTTTCACAAGATTTTTGAGAATCAAAACGGTCAATGAAAATATATAAGTTTTGAACACCGTTAAACCGAATATTAAATAACAAATTAATCAAAATTCGAATCATATTATATAGAATTGGCATTTTTAACGGGCAACGAAGTGCACGGAGCCAGCTAGTATAATAATATTATAAAGTATTTGAATAAAGTATTATATTTAGTATTTAAATTATTTTAATAATAAGTATTTACATAGATGCCTTCCTCTACCAAAGAATGGACTGACGTAGCGGATCAATTTGATAAGCAATGGAATTTTCCTCATTGTTTGGGATCAATGGACGGGAAGCATATAATTTTACAAAGCCCGATTAAAAGTGGTACTGAATATTAAAATTAAAAATCTTTTATCAGTATTGTTTTGTTCGCGCTTGTTATTTATGCAAACGTAGGCTGCCAAGATAGGATTTCCGATGGTGGTCTATTCAAAAATTTCGATCTCAATAAAAAAATTGCAAATAATAGTTTAAAAGTACCACAAGCACTGCTGTTACCTCAAAGAAGTATACACACACCATTCGTGTTTGTAGCTGACAAAGCCTTCTCATTATCAGAAATAATAATGATACCTAACCTTTTTCTGGCACCCATTCTATGCGTACAAAAGAGCGAGTTTTTAACTACCGTTTAAGCAGATGTAGGAGAATAGTTGAAAATGTTTTTGGAATTTGTTCCTCAATTTTTCGTGTTTTACGTAAACCGTTATTGTTGGAGCCAGAAAAAGCAGAAATTATTGTGATGACTATTGTTTATTTACATAATTTTTTTAAGAAAAAGTAGTTTTTCTCGAAACACTTATACTCCTCCATGTTGTTTTGATTGTGAGGACGACGGGCGTTTAATAGAAGGACATTGGAGACAGAATGACCAACCATTACAGCCCCTTAGAAATATTCATTGTAGATCAACAATTTCAGCAAAAGAAATAAGAGACGAATTTGCAACATATTTTATTGAAAACGGAGTATTACCTTAGCAAAATAACTACGCATAAATATTATAATGTTTATATATATTATTTGTTTTTCAATATGTCATAATTTAGTAAGTATAACTATTAACAATTAACGTACCTAACTTATAAAAATATAAATTATTTTGACTTGCAATTATCAGTACTCACGTTATCTGTATTAAGAGTTGGCCGAGGATCGTCTCGATCTAACAAAAACTGAAAAGCCTCAAAGGCAAACCACTTTGACGTATAAACTTCTTTTCGTCCCAAATAATAAACAATTAATTAATATTTATACCATTATACTTCTGTGTAAATCACATTATAACTATTTAAAATTCATATCTACATACATATTGATAAGTACAATGTATATACAATGATCCAGTTCTTATTGCCTTATATGTAATTTTAAATTATAACTTACGAGTATGATAATTTATCTGTTAAAATCATAAAATTTTGTTTTGTATAATTTATGTTATTTAGATTATTATATATCTGGTTTATATTATTACTTATAATTAATATTAAACTACTATAATATTAATATTTAACTAATAGTGTGTATTGCTTTCAATATTATAAATATATAAAATAGTTGTTAACCACTTGTTTGTCATTAGTTATTTCTGTAGGTTATCCACAAGTCTTCAAAGACAGCTCGACAATTTAATCAATATTATTTATACTTCTTTCTATGTTATTTTAAAACACGGAAATAATATCATTTGTGGTATAACATGGGGCAGTCAAAAATTTATTAATATTATTATTCTATTCTGTGTTAATATACAGTATATAAATAAACCAATAATACTAATCTATAAATATTGACACTTATTTCATATTTGTGATGCCAATTATAGTACCTTTTGTGTATGACACACTTTTGTATTTTCAATTTAAAACGGAATTTTATTATTCACTAATAGACAGTAGTTCATAATGTTAATTTAAATAATAAATAATAATAATTTCAGTTGGTTTATGTGTACACTGGATATCATAGTTGTAATTTTATAAAGTCCCTGTAGAACCACTAAAGAGGTAAGACAGCCTACTTACTTGTTTATCTCTCCTGCAGACGCATATTGGCATATTACTATGTTAAATGATATATTTTATTTAATATTATCATTGATTAATACACTAATATACTTACCTATATACTTATTATAAAGTGTTTAAAATCAATGGAATTATAACAGTGCAATATTAACATAATATTATTTAACGTACCTGTACCAGTCCCCATGGTCTTCTTCCCTCTTGCCTATTCTCGGCGAAAAGATCCTAATAAACTTAAGGCTTTTTTTTTAATTTCTTCGGGATTTCTATTTATGTTTGGAAATTTTTTTCCATGCATCTTGTTTTTTAGTTTTTGAAAAATAAAATGTATGTTTTGGGTTCCATAACACTTCTTCTAGTTGATATTCTTGAATCAACTGAATACATTCATCGTTGCTCCACTCCATTTTAATTTTCTTATTCAAAAAAAAAAATGTAACTAAAACACTAACTAGCACAGTAGCACGTATAAATGTTGCGCTGGTTAACTTTTTCCATCCAAACGGAGCAGTGTGTCCGGCAATTAAATCTTTGAGCAATTACAATTTACCGACGACAATTGGATCGCGTTCGCTGTACGTCGCGAATAATCGCGCGTGCTCGGAATACCGTCCAAACGATGTAAATTTGTCCGACGCACGGGGTGAGCACACGTGTGAACCCGTTTGGCCAAATTTTTTTTTTAGTATATTCTAAATAAAGTACTTCTAAATAATTACTAGAAAGCTTAGGCCTGTTCCACTTGGACACGTATCGTACGCGCGCGCGCGCTTTTAGTTTACATTGGTTAAGTTCATACGCGTCGTATCGGCGAGCAAAACGCGCTATCGTCGGAGTAATAAAATGTTCAGTTTAACTGTGTAAACTAATTCGTAATTTGATAACAATTGATAGCAGATTATGTACAGAGCAAAATTATTTATAATTGATAACTGACCAAAAACCCACAGTTATATTATACATACGTATAATACAAATATACAGTATATATACAAATATATAATAAATATCTGTTACAAAACGGTCTTATCAGCCGATGCGATAATACTAATTGGCAATATTGCGGTTATACATTATTATCGAAAATCCAAAACAATATGTTCTACGTATGCACAGTGGTGACATCGAGGCTTTGTTCCTATAGCTCATACGCCATACTATGTTAGTATTAGTATTTTCAATTTTGGTTAGTGCACTTTTAATATTCGTGTAGTTAAAATGGATATCCGAATCGAAAATATTTTCCAAACAAAACGAGGCAATACGTGTATAACTGTTGATAATTTTAAACTTAGTAAATGTAATGTTTTAATGAATGTTATATTCGTTTTCGGTGAACAAATCGTTCGTGCAACGTGACTATTATCGTTAATGATAAGCTAAATGAAATAATTGAAACCAAAAATTTTCCTCACAATCATCCTCTAAAAGATAATTCGATCAAATTGGACATCATTAGAACAGCTGTAAAAAGAAAGGGAACAGAAGACTTACATACCCAACCAAACAAAATTTTTTTAAAAGAAATACGTCAAAGTGGATTTGATACAGATATTGAATATTCTAGTTTAAGGTTAGTGCGTAAATCATTATATTGTGCCCGTAAAAAATTATTTCCGACGTTACCACAAACATTAGAAGATACAATTGATATACTTTCGGCAGAAGGAGACAATATTACAAAATTTAACGATGAAAAATTTTGTCATATTTCTTCAGATAAAAATTTAATTTTATTCACCTGCAAAGCAAATTTAAATCTGTTATGTGATTGCACTCATGTTTTTGGAGATGGTACATTTCGTTATGCACCAAAATTCTTTCTCCAGCTGTATACAATTCATGTATATGTAAATAAATTTTACATTCCTGTAATTTATTGTTTACTTCCATTCAAAAACTTAGAAATGTACCAATGTATGTGGAATGAAATAAAATTATTATGTAAACATTTAACTGGCAAAGAACTAGATGTAAAAAATTTCCATGCAGATTTCGAAAAACCTGCACATTTTGCTGTTTTAAATACATTTCCTAATTGTAAAATTGTATGTTGCTTTTTTCATTTAAGCCAAAGTTTTTATCGCAAAATTCAAAAACATTATTATTTACATACTAAATACAAAGAAGAAAACTCAGAAGTTGGAAATTGGTTAAGATATTTTTATGGGTTAGCTTTTTTACCACCATCTGAAGTTGGAGATGGGTATGTTCAATTGATGTCTATTGCTCCCAACATTGAACACGTTACTCACTTTGCTGACTATGTTTTAAATTATTACGTATCAGAAGATGCAGATTTTAATCCTTCTACTTGGGCAGCAGAACCTTCTGATTCACCACGTACAACAAATGGTCCTGAATCGTTTCACTCTCATTATAATTCACAATTTTATACACCCCATCCAAACATTTTCCAAGTAATTGACGTTCTTAAAAATTTCCAAGTTCAAACTATGCTAAAAATATCATCAATTTCAAATAATAAAATTAATATTCAAAGAAATGATACATTTAAAAAACACAACATACTACATGCACGATGGGCACAATATAAAAATGGTGAGATATCTTAATTGACGTATTTGAAGATTATTGGACAAATGTTCCAGGCAGCTCGAATTTAAATAGTTCACAAAATAAATACATTTTCGTAATTCAGTGGACTCGTATTTAAAAAATTAATAATTTGACAAATTGTATATTGAACCTAATGTACCTATTTATTTTTTAATATTTTTATCTTTAAGACGAAGTAATCATACGTATTTTATATTATTATAAAAAAAAAAACAATAATAATAATAATAATAATAAATAAGAAACAGCATTTTTAACCATGCCAAAAACAGTCCTAAGCCTGTTAAAAAAAAAAAAAAATGGGAAGGAAAATGCTGGTCCAAACGAGCTGTGTTTTAGAAAATTGGTCCAAACGGGTTCTGCCCAACTGACGAGGGCCCTAGTCTAAACAATAATACCCTATATTTTATATCAAATTCCAAATTTAAAATTAATATGAAAATAATATTATTTTATTATAATTTTTCTAACTACTCCAGTAACGATCGTTTCTGCCGAACGTTGTTTTTCTAAACTTAAGCTCATAAAAAATGATCTTAGAAATTCAATTTCACAATAAAGATTTACAAATATTGCAATTCTCAGTATTGAAAAAGAGAATACATAATAACTTAATATTGACAAGATTATAAATTACTGTAGATTTAAAATTACGAAAACAAAATTGCCTAGCTTAGTCTAACGTATTTATTTAATCAATATATTTTTGTAGTTTCTAAATAACTATACAAAGGAAAAAAATGTTGTATGATTTTTTTTTTTTTTGGTTGATCATTACAATAGGTATAATAATAGTTTATTTTGTATTTTTTTTATTTGATGTATTATATTAATAATAATATTTTATTTGCAAAATATTTCTTTTTGTTTATAAGTTATGTGTATTATAGTATATAAACAGACAGTGGCGTAGCCAAGGGGGGGCTAAAGGGGTTATAGACTCCCCCATTGGCCGTATTTTAAATTCAAAACGGAGTGATGAATGCATTGATTTTACAATAATGTATGTTTTTAGATTCTAAACGGAGTGATGAATGTATTTATTTTAAAATGATGTATGTTTTTAGATTCTAAACGGAGTGATGAATGTATTTATTTTACAATGATGTATCAGGGGCGTCATTTCAGGTTTTTTTTCGGGTGTGCGAGGTTTCAAGCAGGCCATTTTGAAATTTCACCAGGCCATATAAAAATAGATATACAAACGTGCATTATCCTGTTTTCAATTATTTCTATACATTATGGACCGAATAAATTCGGAATCATTACATCAAAATAAATAGTAAATATCAATTAAGATACTAAAATATAATAAATAATTTATTAATTACCTTAACAGTGAAAACCAATAATAATTTATGCATAATAAGCTAGAAGAAGAATTAATGCAGCAGCAAATAAAAAAAAAGGACTTAATATCTATATTAATAAATTGTCATTTATTTTCATAGTTATTATAATTTTGGAAAAAGCAAAGCGCTAGAAAAAACAAATTTTTATTTAAATAAGCGGATATCGTCGATTTTTTAGTTTAGCAAATATATCTACAGCTTCTTCTAAATTTATATTGTTAACTTCTTTTTTTTCAACATTAAGTACCATCAGATCATTTAGTCTTTCATCACCCATGGTAGTGCGTAAATATGACTTAACTCTTTTAAGTGATGAAAAAAACCTTTCATTTGATGCCGTTGTAATTGGTAAAGTTTTTGCCAATGAAATAATTTTTAAAGTTTCTACAAAAGCGATAGGAAAATCTTTTAAGCATATTGCTATGGTGTCCAAATCAACATCATGTTTGTCATTAAATAGTGTTTTTGCTGATGGAAACTCAGAAGCAATTTGAATTTCATTTAAGTTAAAATAACTATAATGGTTTATAAAGACTATCTGGATTAAAAAAATTGGGATTAGAAGGGTCAAAAATTTCAAATAACTTAAATAAGTTATTGGTTGATTCTGAAAATCTTTCATTAAGTTGCATAATAAATCTGAAAATGAAAGCAAGCAAAAAAACTAATCATTAATAAAGCTACACTAAGCATATAGCCCAAAGCATTAAAATCATTATGGGATATTTACCTGTCAATCACATCATATAACACATCAGTTTTTATTTTTTTAGTACTATTCTTTGACTGTGTAATTTTTGATTGTCCCAAAGTACTCATAACAAAATAATCTTCAAATTGTTTTGAAGGTTTGTATTTTTGCCGTAGTCGATTATTTCTTTCATCGTCCCTTTCTATAGGTATATTATTTTTAAGTGCACATATTTTAGCTTTTTCATAAATAATTTGAAATTGTTTTTCTGATCGATACTTTATGAGTTCATCTTTTAATGAATTGACTAAATTAATAGCTGTGGGTAGTAAAATTTTAGAATTTTGGAGCTCACTCGATAAACAATGAACAGTGCTCAAAACTTGTTCCATGATGTGCAAAATTAAAACAAACTTAAATGATGAAAATTCTTCAAGTAAACCAATCGCTCTAGCAGTTTGATCATCCTGGACTGTCAAAACTTCTAAAACATATTTAATTTCTGTGTAGCGTAATAGTATTTTTTTTAAAGAAGTATGCCAATATGACCAGCGGGTTTCAACGAGACGTTCCAAATGTATTTCTTGTAACTTTTTATCAGCTTGTATTTTCATGAATAATTCATAGCGTGTATGTCCGTTCATTAAATACTTATATAATGATTGAACAGTGTCAAAAAAATTAACCACAACTGAATTATTTTGGATTGTTTGTATCAAACATAGATTTAGGCGATGGGCATGGCAATGTATATATACAGCATGTGGAACAATATCCGATACTCTTTTTTGTACGCCAGAAAATACACCACTCATCACAGATGCTCCGTCGTAGCATTGTGCTATACATTTTTGTATATCTAAATTATTATTAGTTACAATATTAAAAATTTCTTTACTTAGACTAAAAGCATCAACTTTTCTCATATGATAACAACCTATGGCTTTTTCATGAATATTTAATTCATTGTCAACGAATCTAATAATAAATGATAGTTTTTCCTTTTTTCCAGCATCTTTAGTTTCATCTACAAGTATTGAATAAGCTCCACCAGCTCCAGTAAAAGACATTTTTTAAATTATATTTAACCTAGTACAATAAGCTAATATTTTAATATAATCATTCTGATACTCAGGTGAAGTGTAATGGCCATATCTAGCTGATAATTTTGTTATTGTTTTGTTATCACTAAACATATTTAGTAATTCAATAAAATAACCACGATTTGCTGATGATATGGACTCTTCATGTCCTCTCAGTGCAAGGCCTTGTTTTGACAAATATAAAGTTGCTTTTAACAATAAAAAAATGTGTTGACGATTTTCTTCAATGTCCTTTTTACGACCAGCTATTAGTGAACTTGCTACAGTACTATTTTTATTCACATTTAAAAACATTGTATATTTCTCATAATTTAATTTATGTTTTTCACTATTCATATGCTTTTTATATGATTCTGTTTGTTTCCTCCAACAATTGAAACCTTTATTAATAAATGTATTACAAACTTCAGTATCCACTGTAAAATGTCGACAGATAAAACAATATACCATGTCTTTTAAAATGGAGTATTCTATCCAACTAAAATTACTATAAAATGTAGAATTAAATGATCTTTTTTCAATATTTTTTGGGTAACTCAAAAGAATGCGTTGAACTGGATCATTATACTTTGTAAGAGATAAATCGGGTACCTAAAAATATATTTAATTAGGTTTAGTTATATTACAATTATTATCATTCATTTTTAGCTTTCTGGGAACTTTATACTAACTTCATTTTTATGTTTTGTTATTGGTTCTGTACCACTTGTATTTAATTTAAAATCAATATCAACAATTTGAGTATTGGCGCTGTTTGATTCTATGGCATCTACTCTATCAGAATCTACGCTTACTAAATTATTTACATTAGTTATGGATTCATTTTCAATAGCTTCAATAGCTTCAATATCTTTACATCTTTCAACATAATCAGTTCCATCATTTACCAACTCATTGCTATCAATAGTAACAGATTTGTGTAATTCCAAAATAAGTATATTTGTTATGGATCAATAATTGAATACATCATCATAAACTATTTTAATATGTACTTACAATAATTTTCACTAAATAATTTTCATTATTTTTAAACATGTTTGCAATATTGTGACAAGAAGAACTAGCTGCTAATAATAACTTCTTATTCTTTTCTCGTTGACGAAAAGCTCCGCCTTTTCTTTTTTCACTCATTTTAATAGTGAAATTGTAAAATAATAAATTGTATGTATTTTATAATGTAGCAATGTGAAATTAAATGTAATCTGTTGACTGTTATGCTATACCACTATAACCTCAAAATATTTTCTTATTCATTCCCGTATGATAAGCACAAATGGCCTATCCATTCTTTATTATCTGTGGTAAGGCTCTATATATACTGTATATTTAGAGCCCTATCTATGGTGTTACCCACAGATATATAATACAAGGTATATATATATATATATTATTATATATCTGTGGGTGTTACCATGTTATTGCCGTTACCTTATCTATTGCTTACTGAATTAATTGATAACACGATATTTGTTTATAACCAAATAATGTAATTTAAAGTTGTAATCATGATTGACAGTATAACAAATACCAATATTGATAAAATGTCAATATAAAATTTAAAAATTTAAATACAATTTAATTTTAATCATATTAATAATTGTGCATTCGTGGCACGTGCATTATTTTTAGGCTTCAGCGGGGCGCAGGCCAAGGCTTCAGTAGGGCGCAGGCCAATTGGAAGTATTTAAAAAATAAGGGGTGCTACCGCACACCCTGACCCCCCCCCAAATGACGCATAACTATGCTGTGTACAGCATAACTAGTCGAAATAATGCTTCAATTTCAAACTTCAGGGGTGGTTTCCGATGGAAAAGTGAATATCCTTGGTGCATTATAGAGGTAAAAAGTAAACATTTTCCAACAGTTTTCAAAAAAATCGAGAAAAACAAAAAAAAAAGTGGGCAAGTGAGTACCGCTCTGCTGTACATTAGGTGCCGTATGGATCATTATTATATATTATAGGAGTGTTAAATTTGAATCCAATGATAGTTATCATTGTATACGAAAAACGATTCTGAACGAAGATGATTTGTCAGCCTAGGATATAATTTCTAGTGGTTGGTAAAAAAGGTGGTTTAAAAAAACCAGCTTATATTAAAAAATATTTTGAAAATTAAATCACGTAAAGAAAACGCGAATCTTAATAACTGGTAAAATTTTCAAGTAACTACGACTTATACTTTTTGAATAATAACAAATATTTAAAATCGTTTGAGGATAAATCGTTATCGTTACGCTATTTCGTTAAAATTTAAAATTCAAACGCACTTAAAATTTTTCCTATAATGATGCTTCGAGTTTTCTCTATAGATACTTGAAGGTAAACTTATGGAAAACTTAGTGTTGTATTTTTAATCCTTAGTTATAAACACAAAAAATTTTATGATTTTTCAACTTCAAATATTTCGCAAATATTCATAATTTTGACGAATTTTCGTCAAAATTTGAACTTCAAATGCTAATAAAAAAAAAATTGTGCCTATGTATTCTTATAATTTTTTAATCACTATAAGAATAACATATGAGGAACTTTGTACTAAATTTTCAAGTATTTTGATAGGGCCAAAAAAATTTTATCGACACTTCAAAAATATTTTTTCAGAAAAATTGAAAATTTCAGTTGTCTATAAATAGCTCAAAAAAAGTCAAAATATTTTGAAATTTAAATCACGTAAAGAAAACGCGAATCTTAATATTTGGTAAAATTTTCAAG
>NW_026083443.1:0-25620 GCF_020184175.1 Aphis gossypii
GTACAGCATAACTAGTCGAAATAATGCTTCAATTTCAAACTTCGGGGGTGGTTTCCGATGGAAAGGTGAATATCCTTGGTGCAATATAGAGGTAAAAAGTAAACATTTTCCAACAGTTTTCTAAAAAATCGAGAAAAACAAAAAAAAAAATGACGGAAAAACTGGAGTTATTTATAGACCACTGAAATTTTCAATTTTTTTTTTTATTTGCAGTTTATATATTTTATAACCAATTAACAAATGGTTAAAATTTAAAAGTTAAAACATCTAAAACACTATATCAAAAATACATAGTATATTAAGGAATAATATTATTCTTTATATTATGCACTAGATGTTAATGATGTGCGTCGTTACTCGTTACTTAGTATTACTAAGTAATAACATTAACAAACTAATTCGTCACCAGATAGCGTAAGTTCCACTTAAGGGAGTAGTGCGTAACATTGTCTGACCGGCTGATAAGGCTCAGTGTCTAGTCCTGTATATCTTAGTTCATGGCAGAAACTGTCTTGAATCTTAATATTATATTATCACCAAATAATCACGGTTGAACCAGATACCAGAAGAGCCACCTACCACCAGCTGTCCTGCAGATAGCAGCTGCCTCGTGGTAACTGATAACATATTATTTGGTTTTTTTTCGTAGTGACGTAGTGATAACATTGGTTTTTTTTTAATTTTTTGGTCTAATATGCGATATCAGCGTACTTATATTTTTTTCTAGTGTTACCTATATTTTAAGAAAGAAAATAGAGGTCACGGAGGGGGCGACTGCCCCATTCGCCCCCCCCCCTTGAGGACGCCCCTGACCATATGTTGTATCATCTAAAATGTGGAAAAGTATGAACCAGTCTAAAGAAGATAAAAAGAAACAAATTGAGCTTGAAAAAGAAAATAGGAAAAAAAACAGTATACATAATAGATTGGTTAAATCGAATTTGGTCAATGATAAAAAATTAAAAACTGTTACTAAATCAAAGGTTGTGAGAAATATATTTCAAAAAGATATTGTGTATAAGAAAAAACCATCTGAAACTGTAACTAGTGGTGTGTTGGCTGAAAGTTTATGTGATGATATAGCACCTAATATTGTTGAAGAAATAGATAATGATATTCCAACCACATATGTAACCGTAGGACTTTGTTTTGGTTGTGGGAGAAATTTAAGTGAGTTGTTGAAAGGTGTTGATTGTGCCTTTTGTTCACATATGTATCATTTGAAGTGTTTAACCACAGATGAATTCTGTGACATGGGTGAAAATGAACCTATTTTATTCATTTGTAAAATATGCCAAAAAGACTTAAATTAAAGTAAGGTACATATAATACCTATTTTGATCTTAAATTTATATGTATTAACTAAGACCTAAAGGTAATAAAGGTCTTTTTATAAAAAGGGAAAATATTAAGTTTATTAATTGTATTTAAAGACTGATTGTTTTTATTTTATTTTATTGTTTTGTTATTAATTTCTATACCTACATTATTATTTGTTATGGTTATATCTAAAGGTGAATTTATTGATGTTGATCAAATTCCTAATTTTTTATAAAAAGGTAAAATATTAAGTTTATTAACTGTAATTAAAATTATTTTAAAGATTGATTGTTTTTATTTTATTGTTTTTTTTTTTTTTTTGTTATTAATCTCTATACCTTTTTATTATTATTTTTTATAATTATATCTAAAGGTAAATTTATTGATGTTGATCAAATTCCTAACTTTTTATAAAATTATAAAATATTAAGTTTGTAAATAGTGATAAAAATTCATTTAAAGACTGATTGTTTTGTTTTTTTTATTTATTATTAATTCCTATACCTACATTGTTACTTATGGTTTTAGGTAGGTATTGACTAAAAGCAAAATGGGTTTTTTCTTAAGTTTTGTATAATATTTAAATGTATTATACAATTATTGTTCTAATAAAATATTAATTTAAAGTAGGTACCTATTTGATTTGAAATTGCGTTCACACTAATAAATTATTATAGAATCAATTGAAAAAAATTATATATATTTATTATTATTATTATATATTCTGTTCTTTTATTAGTTGTATTTTACCTAGTTGAAATAAATTTATTTTTTAAGTAGGTAAGTACATATTTTTGATTTTTTAACAAATACTATAGTAGATGCCAATAACTATGTACTCGGGTGCCTATAACAAAAACTACATGCCAATAACTGTAGTTTTAGTAAAAACTGATAAAATACCTATTTTAAACGAAAATGACAATATTTATATCAATTTTACCTCTTAAGTAAAGTAAAGATAAGAATATTTGGAATTCAAACATTTATTTTCAGTTATTGTATCATAATTATTTTGTATTCCATGATTCATTAAAAATGAGTATCTGCTTAAAGTGCCAATAACTGTATACTCTACCCTATGTATCTTATTGTATAAATTTACGTTTTACGAGGTATTTGCCTAAAATATAATTTTTTTAACACATACGTACACATACATAAATTCTTGAAACATTTTTTTTTTACCTCTCTAAGACAGAAAACTATAACGGAAAAATTGTTGGTCCCAAGCGATTCCGTTATAAAGAGGTTTTACTGTACATCTAAAATACAAAATTAGTAGGTACTTATCAAAATTATTTATATAATTCTAAAAAAAGCTCAAAAGTTCCTCAAATGTTTTGAACATTTTACCTTGTCTAAGTAAGGCTAATATAATTAAACAACCCAAATTTCAAGTTTTTATGTATGTTTTTAACCGAATTACAACAAAAAAAGGTCTCTTGTTATTATTCATTTGAAGCAGTATTTTTGGTAGAAAACGTGGCCCATAATTATTTAATATTATAAAATAAATTGTGAAATCCTACGTTTTTTCTCCTTTAACCGCTTTTCTTTCGAGTACCGTTTCGAAAATCGAAAAAAGACTCCTTAAAGTACTAGCTCAAGAACATTACCTTTCAAAAAAATAATGCTATACTTAATACTTTTGAACAAGTTTAGGAGGAGAAAAGGTGTTTCCAGAATAAAAAAATAAAAAGAAATAAACACCATTATAAAACCAATACATTCCTCACTTCACTCAGAATCTAAAACGTAAAAAGATAAGTGAATAAACTGAAAAATGATAAAAAGTAAGTTACGTCCTTCTTCGTCGGGGGTGCGGAATGTGTCCATGTGGAAAACCATAATGAACTTGTCAATGAAGTTATTAGAAAAAAATTTAAATGGAAAAATATTTCATTCCGATCTTGAAAAAGCTGCACACATTGCTGTTTTTCAAAGTTTTACACAATGTACAATTATAGTATGCTGTAAATTCCATTTAGGACAAAGTTGGTTTAGGCGTTTACAAAAAAATAAAAGTTTATTAAAAAGTACGCGAAAAATAATTATGAGATAGGAATATGGGTTGAAATACTTTTTCGGTATACCTTATTTAAACCCAAATGATGTTCCGGACGCATTTACTAAAATATTTAAATTTAATATATAATTTAAATAGTTTCATGCAGCATAAGAATGGATTTTTCTGATTATATTCTACAAAATTATAATGATTTAGTTGTTAATTTTGGACCAGAACTATGAGATAGTGAACCAGGCTATAGCGACGAACGGAGCTGAAAATTTTCATATGCATTTCAATAGTCAATTTTATACTACCCACCCTCACTTTCACTAAGTTATTCAAGTACTAATGGAAATTCAAGTCAATACTGATTTAAAAATAAATTCAATAAAATAAATAAAGAAAATACTCGTAGAAAAGAAATTAAAAAAAAAAAAAACAAAATTACATGCATACAAATTACAATACTGCAGACAAAATCCATTAATTTGTAACATGGATAGTTATAGTTATGTATCTCCAAATGTTTACTTAGGTTATGAATTCAGTTAGATACTTAGTAACCTATCTCTGAACGACCAGACAGTTTTAAAGCATCGATGTGTACAGTACTTGAAATTTCTACTCAAGCAAACTTCAACAGAAGTTACCTAAAACTGTACAGGTTCTTGAAAAAGTATTATAAGTACAAAGTTAACTTGAAGTGTTATTAAAGAATCGTTAACACTATTAGCTGATTTTTTTCTGTTTGAACCTAGGATAATAGAAAAATGAATATACAAGGAAACAATCTTACCAATATAAAACGGATTCAAACAGATAAAACATTTTCGTTTTGAAAGGAAGTATGTGATTATAGAGATGCCAGTGAATCAAATCCATTTGAAGAACTTTATATATTGGCAATGTGGTTATTAGTTTTGTCATGGTCTAACGCTGACGTGGAAAGATTATTTAGTTAGATGAATTTGGTTAAAACAAAACATATTTAAAACATATTTATAAATAGAATACTTCAAATTTATCAAAGTACTTATTTAACTCATTTTCACTTATTTATAAATTGTTAAAGATTAAATCAAACACTTGCTGTGGAGCCAACGAAAAAGTCTGGGGTAGGGCCTGTCGACGGTTAAACCCAATTTCTACGACTTTCATATCTGTCCAAATTTATCACAGTCACGGCTGGAAAATTCGCAGATACAGTGGACGTAGTAAACAAAATACAAGTGTGTTCTCACAGGCCACAATTTATTCAGAAGCACTGAGATCGATTGTGTCAGTCGGCTAGTTTCTACTATAAAATACCTAAAAAATTAAGTAATATAATATTAATAAAGTTAAAAAAGAGTTCAACACAATATTAAATAATTACTACCAGGTGTTATCCGGCATTGCCGAGAGTATTTTTTCTCTAGCAGTCAATTTAAAATAAAAGTAATATCAACCTATTGAAATAGGTATGTATAGTTCCCTACTACTTAACACTTCCAAATACATAAAAACAATAATTAATCCAGACGATTCTCCAAATAGGTAGCACACCATTCCTTATGAAATTCATCTTAGTGAAAGCCGTCTTCGGAAAAGAATCAATACTTTAGGCTTTTATGGTTTGAAAATTCAGTGATGCAGTGGCGTATTCTACAGAATGGGTAAAGCGGAGAAATCTTAGAACAAACACTAAACAAGGTGATATTGTAAAAAAAGCCATTAGCATTACACCACAAAATAAAACTGAAAATGATTTTAACCATTCATCTATTTGTTCAAAATGCGGACAAACCATCGCCACATCAATAAACTACATGAAAAACTTGTCCACCATCATTGAATACACGATCAATAACTATTCCATTAGCGACTTCACGTTCCAAAGGTCGTTCGGCTTGACTCCTTGTCAGGCGACAGTAAATAAAATGAAATTGCTGAAGCGAAAATTACATTTTTCGTACAAATATAAAAATAAGCGCCAATCATAAGAGCTGTTGGAACCCAAAACGGAGAAGACGACTATGCTTCCGCAGTATTCTGATGTTAGAAAAGTTATTGGATCAAGTCGAGTTAGATATACCAGTATATCTAACTTGACTTAAAAATAACTTCGACACTGTGGGCACCAGAGTGGAAGTGTCGTCTACCCCGGGCCGTCCACCGAAAATGTGCTACTTGTGGAAGGCGTTTGGCCACTTTCCGCCGTATCGATCAGACTTCCGCCTTATCATTGTCAATATAAAACCCGATCGAACTAAATCGATCGATAGAAGGAGTCAGGACACAATTGAACGTAACTAGTGGTATCCCACAAGTCTCAGTTCTCGGACAAACCTTTTAAAACATCCTATACGATGGACTTTGTAGAAAACTAATTGATCATATTTTTAAAATATTTAATATTATGAAATTTGTTTTGTATCAAACAAACTAAAATTCAATAAAACGCCAACATATAATTATACATAAAAATGTATATTATCATAAATTTTACATCGTATACCTCTCTACTACTTAATACTTCCAAATACATAAAAACAATAATCAACCCAGACGATTCTCCAAAGAGATAGCACCATTTCTAGTGAAGTTCATATTTGTGAAAGCAGTCTTCAGAAAAGAATCAACACTTTAGGCTTTTATGATTTGAAAATTCAATGATGCAGTGGCATATGAATAAATATTGAACAGACCAAAACGAGAATATTTTTTAAAAGAAAATGTTGTTGTTTGTACTATTCAGATATGGCGGAATTACAGAGAGGTGGATACGTCGATTTGAGTGACCTGAGCACATGCACAACAAAAGCGATATGCCTCCAAAATTCGCATGACATTCTGCAGATGTGCGACAACCATCAACTTAAGAAGTCTCTGTGTGGGATCAAGCTCTATCCGCCATGGCCCGTGTGGTAGAGTGGACACTGGCACAAATATTCTCGAAAGTGATAGAGGACTACCTGGCACATACCCAGGACAAAACGCTGCCAATTAATACTTATCGGCTGAAGAATAAAAATGGAAAATACATGTATATTATAAATACGGGTACAACAAGCTAGAAATGGAGTGGCCAACAGCCCGATGAGATGTACGGGATTAGTAAAACTTTCTCATAAGACACCATCGTGAATGGCATTAATGTGTGATAGAAGACAATAATTGATAGAGTGATGATGAATCCAATGAAAACTCAAATGATGATGAAGACAAAAAAGAAACTTTAAGACTTTATATTGTACCTATTATAAGTACAATATGTAATAATTATTAATTATTTTATCAAGTATTTTATTTTTATTACTATTATTATACTTTTTTTAAAGGATTTATTTATTCAATTTAGAGGACATTTTGGTTTTAAACCAAAATGGCAAACATTAGATTTTTATGTTACCAAACACTGGATAGTGCCAAAGACTAGTTTTTATGTATGTCAAACACTTGATTTTTTATGTAACCTCCCGAGTAGCAATTGAGGTTCATAGAAAGTTCTTTTACAAGTATAAATTTACGGTGCAGAACACAGTTCAGGTTTGGTTCCTGGCTCCGACCGTTCAGTGATTTGAATACGGTTTTTAACATGAAGTGAACAGAGTTCAAAGTGCAAAAAATGTTCATTTACAGTTTTTTGGTTCGATTTTTAACCGTTTATTAAAGTGTCATTGACGGTGCATTGGTGCAATTTTAAACTGTTCATTTTTAGTTCAGTTGACGGTGCATTAACCAGGCAATTATTGAACCAAGTTTTTTTGGGTCATTTATTATAATTAGGGCTCGGAAGTTGTAGGAGCTGAAAAAGGCAAAATATGCATGCAAATATACACAAAAAAATTATAAAATATGCATAAAAAAATGTTAAATATGCAAACAAAATTAACTAACTTGATCAAGTCTATGAGAGGACACGGGACCGGCATCGCGTAATCGCCGATAAGCCATATGAACATCTGAACAGTATCTAGTTTTTTACCAGCATTATAATAAGACCCGATGAGTGCAGAAATACGTAGTGTAGATAAACGGAGACCTTCTTAGCTAAGACTTTGTCGGACGAGTGAGTGATGCAATAGTCGGAGTCAGGGTTGCCATCCATACGATAATTATCGTACGCATACGATTATTTCATGATTGTGTACGATGTACGATAAATCTTAACTATCGTACACAAAAATACGATAATTTAATAATTTTACTAAAATCCAAAAATTCAAAAATAGATTTTTGTACTTTCTAAATTATTTGTTATCTTATATTAATCTTTTGACGGTTATCTTTTTTATTGGTTTTGGTACGTCGTTTAATGTTATATGTCCTGTTCTGATGTTCTGTGACTGTCTTTCAATATTAAAATTTAGAATTTTTTTGTTATTTACTTGGTTAAAAGCTTAAATTTTTTGAAAATAAAAATGGAAGTTGACTCAGATATTCCAGGGTGTAGTTGTAGTATGACTAGTAGCCCGACAACACCAAAAAAAATTCGAATGAATAGAGGCGGTGACATGGCAAAGAGTGAAAAACCAAAACATCGTTCACAAAAATTTCGGACAGAGTGGCAGAAAAATCATTTGTTTAAAACGTGGTTAATGCCAGTTAAATGTAACGAATATGAAGCATACTGCAAATATTGTAAGCAAACAATAAAATCAGAAATTACTGTTTTAAAAAATCACGCACTTGGTAAAAAACACAAATCAATTATGTTGAGTGGACATCAAAAACACCACCTGTTTCTCTGTTCACAACAGAAACTGATTCAGATATTAAAAAAAAGCAATTGGTATCCATTGCCGAAATAAAATTAGCAGCGTATTTTGCTGAACATAATGTGCCGTTTTTAGGAGCCGATCACTTGTCAGAATTACTTACGGAAGTATTTCCTGACTCTGAAATTGCTAAGAATATTAATGTTAAGAGAACTAAAACGACAGCGATCATTAAAAATGTAATCGGTAGTTCTCAAAAGTTGGTTTTATTTGAGAAATTAAAAAAACAAAAATTTAGCCTGGTGACAGACGAGTCAACTGATATCGGTACAATAAAAACTTCCTGTGTAGTTGCAAGGTAAATAAATATGTTTTTATATAATATAGTACTTTTTAATATAAATATAATTTTTTATTCCAGATTTTATGATGAATCTAGTGAAATTATTGAAAGCGTATTTTGGCAACTACACAATGTTTATGACACAGATAATCCTAGTTCAGCCAGTGCCGAACACCTTTATAACGGTTTGATTTCCACGCTTAACGAATATGAAATACCATTAACCAATATAATTGGTTTTGGTAGTGATGGATGTAACGTTATGATGGGCCAACATAACTCTGTTGTTTCTCGACTGCGCGAGTCATGTCCAGGTATAAAACACTTACAAAAAAAGTGTGTTTGCATTTTTTTCATGTAACTTCATTATGTTTTTAGGCATTTTTATAATGAAATGTGTATGCCATTCGCCCACTTATGTGCAAGCGAAGCATGTAAACAATTGCCTCGTGCCTTAGAGGATATGGCAAGAAATATTTTTAATTTTCTAAAGAGTAGTTCAAAGAGGCAAGCAGAACTTAAACAATTCCAGATGTTTTTGAATCTTAAGCCCCACAAAATGTTACATCCTTCACAAACGCGTTGGTTATCTCTAATTGCAGTAGTCAGTAGAATATTAGAACAATGGGATAGTCTGAAACTATATTTTACTGACACTTACTTAAGTCAACGTTTGATTTCAACTGAGACGATATACTATGGATTAAATGATCCATTCATGAAGCTTGGGTTTTTGTTTTTAAATTGGAGCTTGCCGTTATTTACAAGGTATACAAATTATTAACTAATTAACATATTTTATCAGTGCCATGTGTCTCATACTATATTGCAGGGCTTCAAAAGGTTTAATGACTAATATTAAAACTATTTATGTAGAAATGAATTATGAAACTAATGTTATTTAATATCTTAATATCTATTTACTAATTAACTATTACTGTTACTATTACTGTAACTATTACTGTTTCCAGGACCTTATCAAAATTAAGAAGTATAAATATAGATTTTTGTCCTTATTTTCATGTAATCCTATTAATAGTATTAGGTATATTACTATAAATAAATAACAAACGTTTCGTTTTGTTGGTTTTAGAATTCGTGACCACTGTTTTTTTCTTTTTGGGTAATATAGTTAAATATAGTTAACTTTTCGTAGGTATTACTTACAAATACTTTAAGTAACCTATGCCTAAACCTAATTGTAGTTTATAGTTGGAGTAAATTGTTGATTATTCTGATAAATCCTGAGGGGCCTCAAGATTTTTGTTTGCACACAGGCCTGAAGTAGTCTAGTTACGGCATTCCATATTTATGTTATATTATATTTTTATTAATTTCATAATCATATCAATATTATGTTGTATACTGTAGGTTTAATATGTATTTCCAAACAGTCATATTAGAATTGCATGATAAAATTATTAATCTGTACAAAGAAATTTTACTATGCTTTCTTAAAAGAAGTTATGTATTACAAACGCCATTGGACAATATAAATCCTAACAATGGTGAGTTTCAACTTATAGATTCTGGGTTATACCTTGGGGTGGTTATTGGATTTGGTCAATGATCCAAAAGTTTTAGCTGATAATGTTAGACGGAAGGATTTTTTTAAAAGGTAAACAAAATAATTTAATTAAAATTATGACTTTTGATTTGGTGGTTGTATAAATACATTTTATTATGATTAGGTGTAGAGATTTTTTTATTGTTGCTGCCATGGAAATAAAAAAGCGTTACAATATGTCTGATCCAGTACTATCAAAATTACACATGCTTAAACCAGAGAATGCAATATCTCATGCTTTCAGGGAAACTTCTCCTACTCTGTTAAACCTAATTAAAGTTTTACCAAGGGTTGTGACTGAACCACAGATGATTCAGATAATTGACGATGGTTGGAGATGTCTACCTATTTTAGTTTCAACTTAGACTATGATATCATAGTAAAATTAACTGACCCGAAAACTAAAGTAGTACCAGCTGATTTGTTCTGGTAATTATAATGTTCACTGGTATTTTTTTATATTATTTAAAATAATAATAATATTTAATTATATTTGTGCTATGTATTTATACATAGATATTTAAATCATGTATATATTAATAATATATTTTTATTTATTTATTGGTTATAGGACTACAATAAAAAAATTATTTTCAGAGTGTGAAATATTGGCAAATTATGCCTTGATTATTTTAAGTTTACCACACTCAAATGCAAACTGTGAGAGAGTATTTTCCTCAGTTAACTGCCTCAAAACTAAGCTGCGTAGTAGGCTCAATACAACTACAATAAATGGGGTCCTACATGCTGTTGTATTTTAAATATAATAAACAAAATATTGTTTGACATTTTATTTTATTATAAGTTTTATTTAATACATCACAAATTTTACATCTAAGATTAATTGACGAGACTACGCGAACTGGAGAGAGTGACTGACTTATACACAGAGTAACGGAAAATAATATGATAACAAGTACAGTGTTACCTTAACACAACATCTTCCTTCTTTTTTTTTTTTTTTTTTTTTTTTTTTTTAACACAAAAAAAATCATAATATACAATACAAAATATATAATAGTAATTATAATTATAATAATAATGATAAAGGAAAAAAAAAAAAAAATAACATAAAATAAAATAGGTGGTTATAAAATATATAGTAAAACAACAATTAGTATAATATGTAATTACTGCATAATAATTATGGCTTATAAATCTAACCGTTTAGGTTTAATTATTATTCTACACCAGAACGAGTAAATTTTTTATTTATATTTGAATTTAAGTTGGGTTGTTCATAATTATTTGGTTTAGAAGTGGTTAAAGCACAAGTTATTAAATGTTTTCTGTTTCTTCTATACTTGCCTCCTTTTTCACCTTCAATTACATAAGATCTAGGAAATTTACCAATTTGAATCACTTTACCATTGATCCAAGGACCATTGGGTACTAATTTAAATAAAACTTTTTCACCAACTGCAAGAGGTGTTAAATTTTTTGTTTTTTTATTATAATAATTAGTTATTTTATCTGTTTTTATTTTTATTTTATTTTGGTAATCACTTAATTCAGTTAATTTAGGTTTTAAGTTATCTATGGAAACAGGTAATTTTGTTCGAATTGATTTTGACATTAACAGTTGAGAAGGAGAACATAAATTTCCTTTAGGAGAATTTCGATTATGCTTAGAGCTATATATATATCATTTTACTTTCTTTACACTTTTTTAGTAATTTCTTTATTGACTGTATTGATCTTTCTGCTAACCCATTAGATTGAGCATAATTTGGACTTGAAGTGATATGTTCTATATCCCATTCAGACATAAACTGTTTAAATTCTAGTGAACTAAATGGTGGACCATTATCAGACACTATTGAAAATGGTATTCCAAATCTAGCAAACATTGATTTAAGATGTTGAATAACAGAAGTACTTGTAAATCCAGATGTTAAATGTGCAATTTCTATAAATTTAGAATAATAGTCTACCACCAATAAATATATTTTATTATCAAAGTGAAATATATCAGTTCCTAATTTAAACCAAGGTATTTGAGGTATATCATGTGGTATTAAAGGTTCTTTAGAATTATTATTTCTATATTTAATGCATACTTCACAATTTTCAACAATATTTTTTATATCAGAATTTATGTTAGGCCAAAATATTAAATCTTTTATTGAATTTTTACATCTTTCAATCCCCATATGACCTTCATGAACTATTTTTAACATTTCTGGTCTTAAATTTATAGGTATAAGCAAACTTTTATTTTTAAATAATAAGTTGTCTATTATACATAAATCTTCTTTAAAAGACCAATAGGGTTTAATTATTTCCTCAATTAAATTTTTATTTTCTGGCCACCCACTTTGTATAACTTCACTAAGTTTTTTACATACCAAATCATTTTGTGTTTCTTTTTTAATCAAGTCTAATTTATTTTTTGAAATTGCTATATTAGAAATTAAATTTTGAACATTTAAAATTATATCATCTTCAATTTCATCAACTTCAGTTATTTGAAGTGCTGCTCTAGACAAAGTATCAGCAATTATTAGTAATTTACCAGGAACAAATCTAACTTTTAAATCATAAGATTGTAGTTTAAGCATCATGCGTTGGAGACGGACAGGTACAGAATGAAGAGGTTTTGTAAATAATGTAATTAGTGGCTTATGGTCAGTTTGCACAGTAATTGTTTGACCATACAAATATTGATGAAATTTAGTGCAACCAAACATTATCGCATATAATTCTTTTTCTATCTGAGCAAAATTTTGTTGACTTTCAGTTAATGATTTTGAGGCATAAGCACAAGGTTTATTGTCTTGCAGCAAAACTGCACCTACAGCATTTTGTGAAGCATCTACTGATAATGTTATAGGTTTTGAACAATCAAAATAACTTAAGACAGGAAATGTTGATATTAAATTTTTTAAATGACAAAATGCTTTTTCATAATTTTCATCCCATTGCCACAATGAATTTTTTTTTAACAAGTCACGCAAAATAGTTGATTCGGCGGCTAAATTAGGTATGTATGCACCTAGGTAATTAATCATGCCTAGAAACCTTTGTAAATCTTTTACACATTTTGGTGACGGTAAATTAGTTATAGCTTTGATTTTTTCATCATCTGGCTGAACACCATTTTTATTAAAAATATGTCCTAAAAATTTTACCTCTTGGACACCTATATGACATTTTGTTTTTATTAAATTTAATATTAATTTGACGGGCTCTTTCAAATACCTTTTTTAGTATTAGATCATGTTGTTCTTTATTTTTAGCATATATGATAAGATCATCAACATATAAAAATACACCATCTATATCAGAAAAATGTTCAGTCATTATTCTATGAAAAACTTCTGATGCACAATTTAAACCATAAGGAAGTCTAATAAATTTATACCTACCAAAGGGAGTGTTAAATGTACATAAGTTGGCACTTTCCTCATCAAGCGGTACCATCCAAAAACCAGAGCTAGCATCTAAAGTGGAAAAATAACATGAACCATTTAATCTAGATTTACACTTTTCAAAACTAGGAAGAGGAAAGTGTGAACGTTTTATAGCCTTATTTAGATTTCTTGGATCTAAACATATTCGAAGCTTATTATCCTTTTTTATTACAATAACTACAGAATTAACCCAAGACGTTGGTGCATTTACTTTTTCTATTACTTTCATATTGACCATATTTTTCAGTTCAGATTCTAATTTATCATAAATTTTAAATGGAACTCTCCTAGGAGGATCAATTTTAGGTTGAATATTAGTGTCTAAATGAATATGATAAGTGATTGGTAGACATCCTAGACCTTCAAATAAATCTTCATACTTATTTAAAATAGAAATCTCATTATCATTATTTATGAGATTAATTCTAGATATTAAATTAAGATTATTACATGTTTCCAAACCTAGTATAGTATTACATGAAAAATCAACTATGTAAAATTCAATTAAGTAATATTTTTGTTTATAAAAACATTTAATAGTGCTTTTACCTAAAGTGGATATCTTATTAGAGTTAAAAGCCATTAATTTTACATTAGATTGTTTTTTAATACTACTGAGAGAAATATTCATTTTTTTAAAAATTTCAATTGACATTATATTAGCTTGGGCACCTGTATCTAACTGACAATTCACATCTCTGTTATTAATTTGTAAGACAATTTGCCAAACATCATTTTTATTATAATCAGTTATAGAACCAATAAAAAGTAAATTATCATTACTAGAATTTTTTTTATCAAGTGTCATTTGATTAACAATCTTTGTCTTACAATATTTGGCAAAATGATTAAACAAATTACATTTATGACATTTGATACCTTTGGCGGGACATGAAAATTTATGACTTTGACCACAACGACTACATGTAGGACTTAAATTATTATTATTACCGTATGACTGCTTTGAACTTTCTTTTTTGATCCTTGACGATTGACTGGACAGCGATGACTCACGAGTTTGGTTATTCTTATCTGAAGATATTGACTGACAATTCTTATGACCATACAACCCTTGATGACGACCTCGACTTTTGAACTTTTCTCTTGACTGAACTACTAGTACTTCTTTGACTGCTTCATTGCTCCCATCCATGACATCCAGTTGCTTAATCCTTTGTTGTGACAACGTCATAGACGTAGCAATTTTCAATGCTTTTTCCAATGTAAGATCATCTTCTTTTAATAGACATTGTTTAATTTTAATACTATTTGTATTCAGACCACAGATTAGCATATCTTTTATTAGACTTTCTCGTAAAGACTCAAATTCACATGACATACTTTTATTTGTTAATCTCTGCTACATATTCATTAATACTTTCATCAGGTAATTGGTAGCGCGTAAAAAATTTATGGCGTTCCACAGTGACATTTTTACGTGGAATAAAATATTCATTAAATCTGTATATTAGATCATCCAATGTCAACTCTTTAATGTTAACATTAAATGAATTATAGATTTTTAAAGCAGCTTTACCAATAAAATGTAAAAATATTGATATTTTACGTATTTCTGGCTGACTATCATAACCACTCGCAATCAAATAAATGTTGAACTCTTGTAACCAATCGGACCAATTTTGACATAAATTTCCATTTAAGGATAGTTGACTTACATTACCAATAAGACCTGACGACATCGTTAATGTGTTCGTAGAAATTTGAGCATCAGTGCACGTGGTTTGTTGCGGCTCGTTTATTGACTCATCATGTTGTGATCCAGATTTATCTGCTTGATCCTTCTTTTTTCGACCCATAATGAATCAACACCTGACACCATGTTGTATTTTAAATATAATAAACAAAATATTGTTTGACATTTTATTTTATTATAAGTTTTATTTAATACATCACAAATTTTACATCTAAGATTAATTGACGAGACTACGCGAACTGGAGAGAGTGACTGACTTATACACAGAGTAACGGAAAATAATATGATAACAAGTACAGTGTTACCTTAACACAACACATGCGAAACAAAATATTAAGAGTAGTGGTAGTAATAATTGTGTCAAATTTACACCAACAGACGATATGCTGAGCAGGATGACAAAAAAATTATTATACATTAGTGATAGTCATCACGATTTAAAGGACTACCCTACAGCTGCAGCAGCTGCTGTTGAACTTGTTGAAGAAGGGGACTTAGCAATGTTCAATGCGTAGACCATGGTGTATCAATATTTAGATGACGTAGATATGAGTAGACATATCAATATTGACAATTTATATCTCTTATCTCCTTGGAGATTATTATTATTATGATGATTATTATCAAATTTTTTTCCGCTTTTATAGATGTATATACAATTTGTTTTTTATTTATTCAATTTATAACTTTTTATAATATGACTTGTTAGTCTATTAGTCGTCCTCCGACGAATTATACAAATGCGTGTTTATCATTAATCATTTTTGCATGATTTTTTTTCACCTAAACACTACCTTGAATACATTTTCGGACTTTCGGTCTTCCAGCCGAATAAATTGTAATGAACACAAATACATAATCGCACCGAGCGTAGCGAGGTGCCAAATTTTTTGTACGATAGTTTTTTTCTAAAATATGGTAAATACGATAATTTGATAACTACAGTACGATATGTTCAGCTGTAGAGGTTGGCAACCCTGGTCGGAGTATTCCGGCATTGAACTGATTGTTATCCTGTTCGACCCAGACTTCCTTTAGTCCCCAACAGTGTGTTTGCCGCAAGTAATTTTATTAGAAGAAAACATCAATTTTTCAAGAAAATAATAAACAAGTATAGAAATCTCACGAAAATTGAAAAATATGCATAAAAAACATATGAAAATTAAGATATATGCACTTTTTTTCTAAAATTGACAAAATATACAAAAAAATGCATTCATAGTTATGCTAATAAAGCAATATTATAGAAAATCTGTATTAAAGACAATTTATTTCCCAAGATAGGAAAAAAGTAATATGCCTTGTTGCCAATCACTGGAGTCATTACCCTATGCATAAACATTTTTCATTTGTTTTATCAAGTTTTTTTTTTATTAAATGATGGGTATTTTGTTTCTTCTTTTAATACAAAATTGTATTAATATGCTGTGTGCACATACAACTTGATTCTATTTATACATACAAATATTACTCAGCTTTTAATTTACAATTGGGAACAAACTCGAGTTGAACCCCAGATTTCAAAAACAGCACAAGCTGGGTCCCGCTATATTTTATGCAAAGGTGGGTAAGTTAATAAAAATAATTAACTAAAATAAATTAAAATAAAAGTTAAGATAGAAAATTAAATTAACTTAACTCAGTAAAAAAAGTTTTTCAAGTCATAATATTAGTAAGTCATAAATTGCACTAGTATTTTGGTTTCTATAAACATTTACCAAGTGCTTAGCACTGTATAAACATAAAACTTAAAATTATTATTATAGTAGGTACATACTACATTATTACTAGAAACTTTTAGGCCACATCTATACATAAAAACTAACAAACTAATGTGTTTCATCAACTGGAAATTGAAGTCTGGATATACCAGTATAGTTTGTTATTGAGTTAAAATCACAGCTTTTTTAAAAAGAACAAAAATGAAACAAGTAGGAGGTATCATTTGGGATTATTTATCATATTGAAAGAAAGTTCAATATTTTTTTTGTAAAACAGTACTTAAATTTAATCAATAATTGTCAATAACTAATTCATTAAGACAATATTGATCATAATATCAAACATTCCAAAAATTAAAAATGTAGGTAAATATTATAAGTTATCTGAAAAAATTGACAAGCACTTTAGTCAAGCAGAAAAACAAACTCTATTAGATGAGGAGACCTTATTGGAACCTCGGTTTTAATACATGAATTTCAAAATAACATTGTTCTCCTAGAAGTTAAAAGTTCCATTATAAACAGAAAAAAACCTTAATCAGTTCTGAGTAAGAGTAAACAAATAATTTTTTTTTTTAAATAAAATTATCCCTTTTCACTCAAGTATTACCTCTTGTGTATGTATATTTTTTTTTCATTTTTTCATTTTTTTCAAGTTTTCAGTTTAAGATTAATATTAACTTACACATAAATAATAATTTATGTAGTCAAAATATTTGAATACGAATCAGTAATCACAATGTTCATAATATTCATAACTCACAAGAGTTAATTGCAAAATTTAGTAAATAATTAAAAAAAAAAAAAATTTAGTTAATTAATATTCTTGAATCTTGATAATTTTATACATTGGTAGTTTGGTAATTTTCAATTATTATAATCCACCATTATCAAAGTGCCATTGTACATGAAATGCATAATAAATTGTTTATTAATATAATATATTTTTTTTTATTGGTTTTTTAGCGCAAGTCGTATTTTAATAGATATGTAGACGACACTGACCACTTAAAATTCCATAGGTGTGCTAATGTGACAATGCACAAAATTAGAATATCACCATAAAAATATAAATAATTTATTGTTCAAATTAAAATTACAAATAATACCCAAAAACGTATGGATGATAATTTATGATATTGACAATAATTATTTATTTATTGAACAGAAAAATGTCTTTCTTCATAAAAAGATTTAACATGGTTTCTAATATAAATAATATAGAAATTTGTGATCCCGAGTAAGTATAAAATATTATAGTGCTAGGTAACCTCACTTGACCACTCTTTTTTTTTTTAACTAATTTATAATATTTTACTGATAACAAAATATAGAAATTGGACACGCATATTGTTCAATTTAATATGAAATTATATAGATTGTTGTCTATATAAAATAATTTATGACTTCTACATAATATTACATTCCTTTAATGATGATAATATTTTTCAAAATAATAGAACGTATTTTTTTGACAATCGTGTAATGGCACTCGTTAATATAATAATTAATAATTATTTCGAGTAGGCACATCAGCAAGCGGTATAAAACAGCGCACGGGACTTCGTCCGCAAACACGCGCACGCAACGGCCGGCGGCCAAAAACTATGTACGGCCGTTATGAAGGACGGCGTCGTCCGAACATCCGATGTCTCATCACAGCATATATTATATTATTTTAATGATAATACACTCATTACTTCATTAGACAATGTAATAAATTTAATTATTACTGGTCAAAGATATACAATATATCTTATATTATAAAACCGTAGGTACCTAATAACACGTAAAACGCGTACCTAGGTATTTACGTATTGTCCCGGTCATGTGCGCGTTAACGGTGCGACGAGCGACGTGTAAAAAAAAAACGGGCTCAGTCGGCACCAACTCTTCTAGGTCCGCGATGGCGTCGGCCGACGAGGGAAAAAACAACTATCAGTATAATAAAAAGGACACGACGATTAGGTACACATCGTAATAGTTCACACACGCACGATAACCGACAATAACTAGACAATTCGGTGAACATTCGCATAAACAAAAGAAAACGCAGAGATGTAGACACTGTCCGAAGACTAAACACGTGGATTATAAATTGATTGAAAAATGTATACCAGTTGTAATTTATTAACTTTATTCCATTATCGTGATTGCCACCGGGAGCGCTGACTACTCGAAGAGCGCTCGTAATCTTCATATTATTATTTCTATACGAAAATACGATGCACAGCGCTTGCAAAGCCGTACAAATATATGATACAATTAATTTTAAATAATATATTATGACTTACATGGATTTGTAATATTATAAAATTATTAATTAATTATTTAATAAAACAGATTTTATAGTATTAACATTTGGTAAAAATACTTCAAAAAGTATTTAATTACTTATATTTTACAAGACTACCACATACGTTTTATTTTAATCAAACTTATAACCATAATCCTTGGTCCGAAACATGTTATCGATACTTAACTATAGCATTATAAAGACAAATAAATTGATTGTTCATAGCACGTAGGTATTTGTAAATAGTAAAATTCGAACAATATCAATAAATTCTAATTGTAATATTTATATATTATGACAGTGTACCTACGGCTAGAAAATTATAATGAAAATAAATGTATTTCTTTATTTTAACAAAATGTAGTTCTTAAAGTATGTTAAATTAAATACGAAAAATAGAAACAAAATTAAAGCTTATTAAGTATGGAACCAAAGATTATCATCGATGGAGTTTAAAAAAGTAATTTACTCGATCTCTTACCTAATAGTCTACCTATTACTTGACTTTGAAAGGGTTAAACTAGCCTTCGAATATAATTTTTCTGAAGGAACAGATTAACCTATGATAGATAAATATTTTCAAACAAGTACATATAAATCTGGATATACACTTTTTATGTCTTCTCAGCATTGAATTGGATCTTCTTTTAAAGAAATTAAAGACTGTGATAGGTAGGTAGGCACTTAAATTGGTTGTTTCTGCTGAATCTATTTTCATTTGTTTTCTTTAATATTTCCTATGTATCAATATTTTGTGGTGTTTCTATAAATATAAAGATTATTGCATTGCTTTTCTTCATTCATGCTTGAACTCGCCAGAGCTCGTTTCTTGTATTGAATTTTTGGCTAACATTTTTACTTCGCCTATTGCTTTTTCAACCTAAGGTCTAAAATTGCAGCTATATGGAATGTACCAAATCGTGTTTTAGCTCTATGATAACGTTTCTTTTTAATTCAAATCTGAATTGGGTTGTAAATTGTAATATATTTTTTTTTTTTATAAGTGACAAAATTTATGAATGGTATATAATTCTGCTGATAACGATATATTTTTTATTGTTTTCATTGGATATTTCCAGAGTTACTTTCTCAAATAATTTAATTGTTTCGCGCAATTGTTGTAGCTTTCTTGCTGTGAGCATTTCAGGACTTGATGGCTTTTGAATAAGAACATCAGAAATGAGTTTAGACAATATTAAGAATCTATCAAGCATATTATAAAAGGTGCCATTAAAATATGCCATACCATATTGTCTTCACATCTAATATAAGCTTTTTGATGTTTACTTCCTTTTTACCTAAAAAATACAATTAATTTATTATTTAATAAAACTTTATACATAAATTATAAACATTATATTATTATTTTATTTTAAATTAAATGGTACTTAATGGTGAAAAAATCATAAATTAATTTTTTCTTCATTTATTTGCAATTTTCTTAATTCATCATAAGCTGAAGTACTCTATTTAAAGTATTAACCTAACTACTTCTCCGACTTTATGCAATAATATTTTAACTCCTCAGATTTTGAGATTGAATTCTCAACAACAAAGTTAATTGTGTGGGAAAATCAAGGTATATGATTCTCACTTTCAAATTGGTCATAAATTGATTTGACCATATTGGCCCCATTAACAGTAACAACAGCTGATACATTTTTTTTATGAATATTCCACTCAGTCAATGTACTTAGCAGTTGAAATGATATCCAACTTAACCTTGTTAAAATAAAATCGGATTTTGCAATCCGTTGTATGAGCGATGTAGTCGTAGAAACGACTCATTAAACATAACCATTTCTGTAATGAAGAATTATATAACGTTAATTAAATTACTATAAATAACTATAACAATCACTACTACACTAATAATTGTTGGTGCATTATATCGTCTTTCGTATTGGCTGACACGTGTTTTGTCTGTTCTGTTCTATTGTTTTTTCAAGACTTATTTTCTAACTTAACATATACAACATGTATAATTGACTGAACAACTCTCTACAAATTCTGTAATATTCTGTATGCCTAAATTATTTATTAAAATAATTGCCAACCTAAATTTAACATTTTCCTTTAAACAATGAATATTCAATATCACTACCATTATCTCTCAAATATTTAGCTCGTCAATAAGTGGTCTAAATACTATATTATTACCAAATTCCTGTTTATCACTTTAATGAAATAATGAAGCTAGAAATATGTTTTTAAGAGAATATTGTTAATAGCTAAGCATTGTACTATGCAGGAAGAGCCAATATATAAATAGTATCTAGTTTATGTATACCAGATTTACTTTCTGAAGGATTTCCCACCTCATAGTCATCAAAAAATAAAATAATTGTGTTAACTCTCACCGGCTAGGGGAAATAACTAAAGTCTTAATAATATAGATTTACAAACAATGCAACATTTATTAAACTTAACGGCGATTACACTAATTGTCGTCTGGTCGACCCCGCAACGGCGCAGGTCACCAGTCGCTACTAACGCACGACAACAACTACTAAAAACTAGCAACCAAACAATACAGCGTCCAGCACATACACCGCGCTATCTAGGGGAGTTTACACTCGGCCTTCCTGCTTAGGACTGTTGTCCTCAACAGTTACATTTTTAGTAATATAAAATAACAATTCCATAGCAAAATTCAGATTAACAAAAGTAATATAACTAATTAACATTTTAACATATCATCTCTTTTTAACAATTCAATAGTTAATAACAGTTTTAAACAATACAACATATAATTAAACAGTTCAAATTAATAATATTAACAGTCTATACGTTTTAGTAGCATTATCTTAGGAACTGTCAATTGAACTCATCACAGAAAAATAAAAATAAAAAAAAACATATATAAAAATGATATTCGATAACTTATCATCTGAGAATATGCATAACAAAGCTTACAAGTAATATGAATAATAATTATACAGAACAATTAATCATCTAGATGAAGTAAAAAAATTAGAAATTTAAACATAGTCACGAGCCCAACCAGGAGGGCGCCTTTTCCTAATAGGTCTACCATCTGATACTTCTATAACTCCCTCTCTGGGTTCCACCTCAACTTCTTCTCGGTTATCTCCGGTCTCTCCGCCTCGATTGTCTCCTTCCTCTTCATTTTGGTTGTCTTCTTCTTCTTCATCTTGGTTGTCTTCTTCACCATCTTGGTTGTCTTCTTCATCATCTTGGTTGTCTTCTTCATCATCTTGGTTGTGCAGCTTCCATGACTTAAGTTGTATAACATGTGCAGTGGTGGCGAACCGACTTTTTTTTTCTTGGTTCAACTCAATCACTCGGTAGACATCTCCAGGTAGCTTCTCAGTCACAACCAGGGGACCCCGATAACGGTCTTGTAGTTTCGTGGATTCTCCAGTGGAAGTAGGGCATCGCTTCATGACCACTACCTCTCCCACGGAGTAGCTTGTATTATCATGACGATGTTTGTCAAACGCAGTCTTTACCTTCTGCTTTGATCTCTCCATCTGCTCTCGTGCTTCCCGCCGCAACTCTTCTGGCATCTTCCACTCATCTGCTGTCTTAGAAACAGCCCTAAGCGTTCCAAGACTGAATCTAGGTCTATACCCGTGCAACAATTCGAAGGGTGTCCTAGACGTCACCTTGCTCTCACTGTTGTTAAGGTAACGTTGTATCTTAGGCAGGTCTTTGTCCCAACCGTCAGGTCCACTGCCCTCGGTCATCAATGCAGCCATAACCACACTATGCACCCTTTCTACTTGGCCATTCGCTCGTGGGTGGCGCGACGAAGCCAACACTAACTGGATGCCCTGGTCTCGACAGTACTCTTCGAACAGCTTGGAAGTATAAGACGATCCGCGATCCGTGATGAACTTCTTGGGCAAGCCATAAGCTCCTACAAACTGGCTCACACAAGTAAGCAAAGCTTAAGCCGTAGTGCCCTTTACTGCAAATAAAACCACAAATTTTGTAAAGTTGTCCACCAATACTAGAACATACTTATTCCCAGTAGTGGCCGTTACAAACGGCCCTACGTGGTCCATGTGTACAATCTGGAATGGCCGTCGTCCCACCGGTATTGGGTGTAACATCCCTGGTCTTTTGCCCCTCGGATTTTTCGACAACAGACACTCAAAACACATGTGGATGTTCTGCCTCACATAACGCCTCATCTTTGGAAACCAGAAGTCCTGGAGGAGATTACTCACCGTCCGATCGATAGCTGGATGGCCACTTAAGTCGTGCGCCGTCACCAACAAGCTCTTCCGCATTGCCTTGGGCATGACAAAAAGAAGCCGGTTCCCATGCTTCCTGTAAAGCAGACCGTGCTCAACCTTATAGTTGTCGTTTTCGGCTTCTGGAGTAGACTTGACAATTTCCAACTCCCTAGCAACTTCAGGATCCGCAGTTTGACACATCAGCACTCTATCTTCTTCCGTCATTAATGTGCACACCTCGGATCTCCCAGCCAACTCCTCATCAAAGTCCCGTTCATTCACCGCCACCGGCGCACGGGAAAGCGCATCCACATGACTCATTTGAGTACCTGGTCGGTATTTGACCTCGTAGTCATACTCTTGCAAAGAGTTATGCCAACGTGCGACTTGTGAGTTTTTACTTCGGAAGTTGTTCAAGTACATCAACGCTTGGCAGTCGGTGTACACAACAAACTTCACCCCCACTCTGTGTTACTATTCGTCCTCCACATACTCGAGATTGTCCTGGTGCCTGTCAGTGAGCTACCCCCCCCGGGATCTCTGCATTAATTGTCCAACTCCACTTGACCGTGTGTGTTAACATCACACTTGCTAACCAGTGGATGGTGGACCCTGGCGTTGATGAAGGAGTGCCGACCAGTGACGGCCAGTACGGCATGTTAGAGGGGTCATCTCTGGGGAATGCTATGGTATCCACCACACCCATAGATCGTTTTATGTTCTCAGTTAGCATCCTAAGAAACCTAGCCCTATTCAGCCTGTCATGTGATCCTGATGACATGCGGCCGACGAAGGATGCCCGATTTTCCACGTTGTGGACGTCATAACGCCCGTAGCCGGTACCTACCGCAATCTCCGCCATATTGGACCAGCAGCCCATCAGTACTACTGGATTACGGCGCGCCCTACCCCTAATCGTCGGCCTCATGTCCATAGCTGTTACGGCGTTATCGCCCCCATAGTCCGAGAAGCTTTCAGGTGTCAAGCCGGGAATGGGTTCCAAGCCATATGCTTCCAAGATATCCGAAGGAGCTCCTGTATTTAACCTATGCCCCTCCCTCCCACTGCGGTGACCCTCGATCCTCTGGTGGAATCTCGGTAGTATGGCTGTGACTATGGTGTCTATTTCCAGCCAGTTGAAACCTGTGGAGAAATATGGCCGTGCGTGGTCTGAGAATTGTGACCTCAGGTTGCGGGGACATTCTAGTGCTCGTTGACACATCCATGCTATCTGGGCATCCATGTCGTATACCACCGGACCATTCTCCCCGTCCAACTCACCGTACCTATTAGTAGATGTTATTTCGAATGGGAACTCACCTATTTCCACCGTGCTCCTCGTCTTGGTCGGTATCACAAACATTATCTTGTTCTGCCTAGCATGGATGTCTACTAGCCCCGCTAGCCGGGTGAATATCTCTTCCTCGTAATTCAACTCCTCCATCACCTGACCGTCACCCTCTCTACCAACCTTATACATTTGGAAGCTCTCCATGACCCACACTAATGGATACGTAAGGTGAGATAGGATCCACATATCTCTACCCACCCCCGTGGGGTCCCCGTTCTCGCCTAAGACAATGACAACTAGAGTGGGGTCATTAACCCTCCATGTTATGCCATTAGCCCTGTGGCCTACCGGTATACCACCCGACCTCCGTAGGCTCATCTATAGTACATCGGTGGTTATGAATATGGCATCATAGTGCCAATCTCCCCTGAACGAGAGAGGGTACTCCATCCTGCCGGGGGGCAAGGTTGAAGCCCACCACCACTCCACGCCGGAAGGTTGACACATCCGCCTTTCACGCAACTCGTCGTACAGGGTTACCTTCACACCCAGTATCCTCCAATCAACTCTACCCTTAGTGATTTCCTCTGATACCGCGGCCGCTATGGAGGTACAGTTAGACATAAACCCGTACGTTTGAGTGGCCTTTGCGCCGTTTATGACCCCCGGAGGTCGGAGGAGCTGGGTCAGTAGTAGTGATGGGCACTACCGACTAGTTTTGACTATCGATAGTCTATCGATAGTTTGTAAAACAACCGAGTGATTTTTCGATTGAATAGATATTTTTAAACCTCGATTGTTTAGAAAACTATCGAGTATATTACTCGATAGTTTTCATTCGGTAATGTAGTTAAACAATCGAGTGGTTATTTTGTAAACTATCTAAACGTATCAAAATATAAAATAGATAAAATCAAATAAAAAAGTAATCAATTTTAAAAAACCTCTTAATAGTTAATTATTTGGGTAAAAAGTAAAAACCAAATGGTGTCATAACAATATAATATTATGCCCTAGTTTCGAAAATGTTAAGGAA
>NW_026083444.1:0-26189 GCF_020184175.1 Aphis gossypii
ATATTAGATTTTATTCCTAACACATGAAACTATAACTATTACAATCTGTTATAAATTTATTGAAAATATAATATAACACATTGAATAAAATGAAAATATTTAATTAATAAAAAAATAAAAAATGATTTTAAATTATTATTATATGTGTAAATATGGCTAATTCATTAATTATATGCTTATTTGAGATATTAGATTTTAAGACTAACACATGAAACTATAAGTATTAAAATTTGTTATAAATTTATAGAAAATATAATACAACTCATCGAAGTTATTGAAAATTCTAAATTATTAAAAAAATAAAAAATGATTATTATTATTATTATATGTGTAAATATGCCTATTTCATTATGTATATGCTAATTTGAGATATTAGATTTCATAAGTAACACATTTAAATATGCTAATAAGATTCAATATTTAATTTAGATAAAATATAATAGAACTCATTGAATAAAATGAAAATACTAAATTAATAAAAAAAATAAAAAATTGTATTTAATTATTAATATATCTAAGTGTAAATATGCCTATATCATTAAGAATATGCAAACTTAAGACATTAGATTTTCTTCCTAACACATGATACTATGACTATTACACTTAATTATAAATTTATAGAAAATATAATACAACTCATTGAAGTTAATGAAAATTCTAAATTATTAATAAAATAAAAAATGATTTTTCATTATTATTATAAGGGTAAATATGCCTATTTCATTTATAATATAGTAATTTGAGCCATAAGAACTATAAGTATTACACTTCTTTATAAATTTATATAAAATATAAAATAACACATCGAATACAATGAAAATATTGATTAAAAAAAAAAAATAAAAAATGATTTTTAATTATTTTTATATGTGTAAATATGCCTATATCATTAATTATATGCAAACTTAAGACATTAGATTTTCTTCCTAACACATGAAACTATAACTATTACACTTCTTTATAAATTTATTGAAAATATAATATAACACATCGAATAAAATGAAAATATTAATTAATAAAAATAAAAAATGATTTTTAATTATTGATACATGTGTAAATATGCCTATATCATTTATAATATGGTAATTGAAGACATTAGATTTTCTTCCTAACACATGAAACTATAACTATAACACTTATTTATAAATTTATTGAAAATATAATATAAAACATTGAATAAAATGAAAATATTTAATTAATAAAAAAATAAAAAATGATATTTAATTATTAATATACCTATGTGTAAATATGCCTACATCATTAAGAATATGCAAATTTGAGACATTAGATTTTATTCCTAACACATGAAACTATAACTATTACACTTCTTTATAAATTTATTAAAAATATATAATATAACACATTGAATAAAATGAAAATATTTAGTTAATAAAAAAATAAAAAATGATTTTTAATCATTATTATATGTGTAAATATGCTTATATCATTAATGGTATGCAAATTTAAGACATTAGATTTTCTTCCTAACACATAAAACTATAACCATAACACTTCTTTATAAATATATTGAATATATAATATAACACATTGAATAAAATGAAAATATTTAATTAATAAAAAAATAAAAAATGATTTTTAATTATTATTATATGTGTAAATATGCCTATTTCATTATGTATATGCTAATTTGAGATATTAGATTTCATAAGTAACACATTTAAATATGCTAATAAGATTCAATATTTAATTTAGATAAAATATAATAGAACTCATTGAATAAAATGAAAATACTAAATTAAAAAAAAAATAAAAAATTGTATTTAATTATTAATATATCTAAGTGTAAATATGCCTATATCATTAAGAATATGCAAACTTAAGACATTAGATTTTCTTCCTAACACATGATACTATGACTATTACACTTAATTATAAATTTATAGAAAATATAATACAACTCATTGAAGTTAATGAAAATTCTAAATTATTAATAAAATAAAAAATGATTTTTCATTATTATTATAAGGGTAAATATGCCTATTTCATTTATAATATAGTAATTTGAGCCATAAGAACTATAAGTATTACACTTCTTTATAAATTTATATAAAATATAAAATAACACATCGAATACAATGAAAATATTGATTAAAAAAAAAAAATAAAAAATGATTTTTAATTATTTTTATATGTGTAAATATGCCTATATCATTAATTATATGCAAACTTAAGACATTAGATTTTCTTCCTAACACATGAAACTATAACTATTACACTTCTTTATAAATTTATTGAAAATATAATATAACACATCGAATAAAATGAAAATATTTAATTAATAAAAAAATAAAAAATGATTTTTAATTATTGATACATGTGTAAATATGCCTATATCATTTATAATATGGTAATTGAAGACATTAGATTTTCTTCCTAACACATGAAACTATAACTATAACACTTATTTATAAATTTATTGAAAATATAATATAAAACATTGAATAAAATGAAAATATTTAATTAATAAAAAAATAAAAAATGATATTTAATTATTAATATACCTATGTGTAAATATGCCTACATCATTAAGAATATGCAAATTTGAGACATTAGATTTTATTCCTAACACATGAAACTATAACTATTACACTTCTTTATAAATTTATTAAAAATATATAATATAACACATTGAATAAAATGAAAATATTTAGTTAATAAAAAAATAAAAAATGATTTTTAATCATTATTATATGTGTAAATATGCTATATCATTAATGGTATGCAAATTTAAGACATTAGATTTTCTTCCTAACACATAAAACTATAACCATAACACTTCTTTATAAATATATTGAATATATAATATAACACATTGAATAAAATGAAAATATTTAATTAATAAAAAAATAAAAAATGATTTTTAATCATTAATATATGTGTAAATATGCCTATATCATTAATAATATGGTGATTTGAGATATGAGATTTTATTCCTAACACATGCAAATATAACTATTACACTTTGTTATAAATTTATAGAAAATATAATACAACTCATTGAAGTTAATGAAAATTCTAAATTATTAAAAAAATAAAAAATGATGATTAATTATTATTATATGTGTAAATATGCCTATTTCATTTATAATATGGTAATTTGAGCCATAAGATTTCAAGACTAACACATGAAACTAAACTCATTAGATTTGTTTTTAAAATTATAGAAAATAGAATACAACTCATTGAATAAAATGATACTAACTAATTTATATAACAATGAAAACTGTTTTTTAATTCCTAAAATATGTGTAATGATGCCTATTTTATCTTAAATTTCCTAATTAAAGACATAAGATTTCATTTCTAACACATGAAATTATACCTATAAGCTCCATTTTTGAATTTATAAATCATATTATATAACAAATTGAATAAAGTGATAATACACAATCAAAAAAAAAAAAATGGATTCTTATTTTCATTTTTAATTATTAACATGTATGTAAATGTACCTTGGTTATTTATAAATAAATAATTTAAGACATTAGATTTCATTTATAACACATGTAACTATACCCATAACATTAATTATTAAATTATAGAAAATATAATATAACTCATTGAATAAAATGATAATACTAAATTTTTTAAAAAAAGAAAATTTATTATCAATTTTTAATTATTAACATCTTTGTAAATATACCTAGGATATATATTATAATAGGTAAATTTTGTTAAAGGATTTAAATTCTTATAATTAATAGACATTTTCTAGGCGCGTTGACAGATAGCAGCTGGGTATTTTGAGTAGATTTTGAACTTTCTGAAACATCTGATTTTGAAGGTGTACACGAATATCTTGGTTCGACAAGAAAAGTATCATTTTCAATGGACACTTAAACAGTATCAACCATAGGCAGCTCAATCTCTGCTTCAGTAAAATATAATTTAATAAAACAATTTAATAAATTGATGAAATACGATAAATGCAATCTAACATTATAAATTAACTTACCAAACTCTGTAGGTGTTGCTGTTGGTAATAATCTTGTCTTTTCATTATTACTTAATGAATTAGCATTAAAATGTTTACTACATATTCGATAATTTTTGTAAATAAAATCTTCCAACCTGCCTCGAAGATCAAATAATTTGCAATTTGTTAACCATTGATTACTACTGAAATCGTAAATTATAGTTACCTTTGACTTACATTTTAATTACATCAAAAATATTATGTACACTTACCGTTATATATCATTTGGGTACCTATGCAAATGACAGTCACTTTGTTTTGTCTTCCTTTAGGAGTTAACACAGCTTTTAGCAATACACAAAGGCACCATTGTTCAAACTGATTAAATACAATAGAATAATAAAATTGATTCGGGTACACAAATTCGTTATTAGCAATCGGAATAAAATGATCGTGGAAATCAGAATTTCCTAAATGCTGAAAACATGTTACGTTATTTTCTTCATTTCGGCGCGACAAGTATGATGTTGTAAGCTTGGCGGTATGGCATTATGTTACGAACACTTTTATCATCGAAACGGCCGGTTGCCAGACTAGTCCGCCAATTTTTTAAAAAAAAAGACGACTGCATAGTATTCCACCACGGACTAAGATATACAGGACTGGAATCGACATGGCCGGGGGGTAGTAGAAGGCCGGTCCTCAAATGTTTCTAATGGTACAGGTGTGGTTACTAGCGCATTCTAGTAGCGTATATATGCAAAGTACTAAAATAATTATTTTTGAAATAATTTTTTTTTTCTTGCATATGGCGTAGGTTTATTGGTGAAAACAAAATTAAATAAACATAAAATAAAACTAAATAAACATTAAATTAGCAAAGTAACGAGGACTAGAGTAGATAGATTTACAATAAACTAATAAATTTAGCAATAGCAAAGTTAATAATAAGAGCTCATAATAAATTTAAAGGCGAACATTGGTCTTAGACAATCAATTCATTGCTCCGTCATCGCACTTGTGAAGTCCCTCAATTCCTCCCTTATATCTAGTTTGGGCACATTCCTCCACAATGTGTTTGATGGATTTTTATTTATATTAATATAATTATTGAAATTGTATTTATGAAACCTAATCTTAGTGGTTACTGGCTATTATATTCTGTAGAGTGTAGATGTATCATCAGACTTAAGTGAAGGTCGTAACGTTGGTTTGTGGTTGATCTGATTTTAAAATGCCTCGTCAATGTTCGGTGATTTCATGCTCGAGTATTAAAAGCAAACAAGCTGTTCAGTTGTTTAAAGTTCGAGACTCAGATTTTTATGCTTGGAACGAAATCATTCGAAAAGTAAATGGTAATTCAAATCGTAAAGTGGTTTATGTCTGCGCTGAGCACTTTTCTAATGATGATTTGATAACTCATTATAATGGACCTAATGATTTGGAAAAAGTAAAATTAAGAATTTAACATAATATTTGAATATGTTTAAATTGTAATATTTTGTATTTCTGTAACATAATTATTAACTACTTATAGATTAAAAGAAATTTGGTTGGGTTAAGAAAGGGAGCTATTCCATCAATATTTGATACATCAATTGATATCACTGAAAACTATAATACTGTAACTCCTGATTTACCAGACCCATCCACAAAAAGTACATTAACTACTGAACCATTTAGAAAACAGTTGTTTAATGAACCTATTGCTAAACGAATATGTCTTAGTTCACAGATCCCAATACAAGTTTGTTAATGGCTTATAATTATTTCACCCAAAAATAGTCTGTCTAGAACTATAGACTACTGTATGAATTTTAATACTCATAAGCAATAATTAACTATTGTTATTTATTTAGGAAACATTTACCAGTTATGAGGAATTATTAATGCCAGTTGGTTGGATGTTGAACCGTGATGAATGTATAGTGTTATTGTACAAACCAATTAAATCTGAATGTGGTAGTGAAATGAAAGTGGTCATTCAGAAACAAATTGTTTTTCAATCTAATATTTTAAAAATAAGCTATTATGTAAATCAAAAATGTAGAGATCCTAAAGTATTAGGTCTATCACAATTGACGTACCCATTAGATTTTATGAAAATTAATGAAACTATCAAATTGTTTGAACAGAAACAAATTTGTCAAGGTGGTCCAAGTGTCATCAATTTTCCTGGTACCTACATATATTTCTAATTGCTTAATTAATGATTAATATGTTTCTACAAAATCTTAAAATAAACATTTTTTATTTAGGAATTCATATTAAAAACACTAATTTATATATCTATAGATAATTTGTATATCTTGGTCCGTGTATTCCACTTACTAAGATTAGTAACACGCCCCCCTCCCCCCTACCAAGTTCGAAATTTTTTTTAGGAGAGCGCTCTCAAAACTGTTTGTCAGAAGCGCCACCAATACGTCCCATCTTTTTATATTTATGGTCACATTATTACCTAAAAAATGTAATGGTTTGTTTTGTCAACATTGAGGACTGTGGTATTCGATTTCGATAACACATATCTTGAACTCTGGTCTGAACAGTTGTCTAATATAAAATGAAAATACTAAATTAATAAAAAAATAAAAAATTATTTTTAATTATTTATATATATGTTAATATGCCTATTTCATTAATAATATGGTAATTTGAGACATAGATTTCATTCATAACACATGACACTATGCTAATAAGATTCAATATTTAATTTAGATAAAATATAATATAACCCATTGAATAAAATGAAAATACGAAATTAATAAAAAAATAAAAAATGATTTTTAATTATTAATACATGTGTAAATATGGCTATATCATTAATAATGTGCTGATTTGAGACATTAGATTTCATTCCTAACACATGATACTATGACTATTACACTTAATTATAAATTTATAGAAAATATAATAAAACACATTGAAAAATATGAAAATACTAAATTAATAAAAAATAAAAAATTTTTTTTTTAATTATTAATATACGTGTAAATATGCCTATATCATTAAGAATATGGTAATTTGAGACATAAGATTTCATTCCTAACACATGATACTATGACTATTACACTTATTTATAAATTTATAGAAAATATAATAAAACACATTGAAAAATATGAAAATACTAAATTAATAAAAAAATAAAAAATGATTTTTAATTATTCACAAAAAATTATGCCCATTAGATTCATTTTAAAATTCAGAAAAAATATGATATAACTCATTGAAAAAATGATAATATATAATTTTTAAAAAAATAAAAACTAATTTATTAATATTTATTTACATGTGTGTATATATGACTATTTTGTTAATAATTTGCTAATTTAGGACATAAGATTTCATTTCTATCACATGAAAGTATAACCATAAGAATTTATAAAAAAATAAAATCTGATTATTTATTTTTAGTAAGTGTGTAAATATGATTATTTTATTAATAATTTGCTAATTGAAGATATAAGATTTCATTTCTAACACATAAAATTATGCCCATTAGAATCATTTTAAAATTCAGAAAAAATATGATATAACTCATTGAATAAAATGTTAATATTAAATTTATAAAGGAATAAAAACTAATTTATAATATATAATTTGTGTTCGGGGAACACATAGACACTAATGGTCAGACACTATGCACACACTCACACAGCTAATCACTAGATTTATTCAATAATGCCTATATCCAACCCCTTGAAAACAGTATGCTTTCAACATTCTTAGTTATTAATATGTGTGTAAATATGACTATTATGTTTATAATTTGATAATATAAGTTATTGAATATACTGGCAATGTGCAATTTAAAAATAAAAAACAATTATCTTTTAAATTTTAGTATGTGTGTAACATACCTACTTCAATTTAAATTTGCTAATAAACCATAATATTTTCATATATTTTATACTGTATTTTTATAGAGATTTTTAGGGCGTTAAAATCTCGGCCTTAGACTTAAAACTATTTGTTGTAGATATTACTGTTGCTGTTTCAGTTGTGTCATCGCGTAAGTTGTCGTTCTGAAATGAGTTCAAATATTTACTTGGAACCTATACGGCCCAATATGTCATTATCGGTATCCGAACAGTCCGGTGTTTGGCGGTGCTGCCACTCTCCGCATGAAAATCGCAGAGGCAGTCATTGCCTCCGACTAGGCTCCTGGTACATGAAATCGGTCGATCGACCCCTAAGAACTAAAGAGCAATTGGTGTGATATCACAGTATCAATATTTCAACAACATTATAAAATATATTACAATACTTACTGATATTGTCGAAGTTGATCAACATTTCTTGGGGTAACCGATGGAATTACGACAGGAGTCTAGCCGGAACGACGAGCGCTGCCGTAATTTTTGGACGGCAAGTGCACCGCCGCCGAACACCGGGCTCTTTTGGCCGCGATGATGACGTATTCGGCCGCATAGGTTCCTAGTACATTTTGAGTCTCATTTCAGAACGACAACTTACGCGACGACACAACCGCAACAGCAACACCAACAATAACAGATCGTGGCAACAATAATAGTATTAATTGTTGTTGTACTTATTGTTGTTGCTAATGTTATTGCATTCCGTGTACAATACACGACGACCGTGATTGAAATTTGAACCGCATTCTTGCGGAGTTATAACCTCGCCGTTTTCCAGCCGAGTAAAAGAGAAAAAAAAATAGAAAAAAGGCCGAACGATCACGATTCACGACCGTATCATTAACGTAATAATGGTTGGAGGTTAGCAGGGATCGTGGTCGTTTTTTTTTCAAAATTATTGTAGTTCAATATTATACCAAATATATTGTACTTCATTGCAGTATGGAATTATTAGCACCGTATATTGTAGTCCTGTATGGCTATATCGCACTATGAGGTACAACACACTACTGCGTGGACAACTGCTTTGATTTGCAGTATTATTCGGTAATAACTAGGGCTTGATGCCCTAAAAAATCTCAAAAAATGCGTTAAAAATGCAACAAAAAATAAAAAAAATAAATAACTTTCAAATAGGTACCTACCTATATCAGTATCACCCAAAACGCATTTTATGCATTTTATAAAGCAACGTTTCGAAACACCAGAAAAAAAGATGCCTTTGCATCAAAATTCCAGACCTAGTAATAACATAGACATCAAACTTATGAGTTGCATAATCGTATAAAACACAATGTTTTTTTTAAAACTAATTTTTAATTTTTTATAACGTGTGTAAATATGACTATTTTATTAAATATTTGCTAATTTAAGACATAAGATTTCATTTCTAACACACAAAAGCATAACCATAACATACATTTTTAAATTATGAAAAAAAATATGGTATAACTCATTGAATAAAATGAAAATATTTAATTTATAAAAAAATAAAATCTGATTATTAATTTTTAGTAAGTGTGTAAATATGATTATTTTATTAATAATTTGCTAATTTAAGATAAAAGATTTCATTCTTTACACATAAAATTTTTCCCATTAGAATTATTTTAAAATTTAGAAAAAATATGATATAACTCAGTAAAAAAAATTATAATTTTTAATTTAATCAAAAAAAAAAAATAATTTTTATTTTTAATATTTAATTATTTACATGTGGGTAAATATGACTATTTTATTTATAATTTGCTAATTTAAGACATAAGATATCATTTCTAATACATAAAATTATACCCATTAGATTCATTTTAAAGATTAGTAAAAATATAATACAACTCATTGAAGAAAATGAAAATACTAAATTAATTTAATAAAAAAATAAAAAATGATTTTTAATTATTAATGTATTTTTAAATATGCCTATTTTATTAATATTTGCTAATTTAAGACATAAGATTTCATTTCTAACACACAAAAGCATAACCATAACATACATTTTTAAATTATGAAAAAAAATATGGTATAACTCATTGAATAAAATGAAAATATTTAATTTATAAAAAAATAAAATCTGATTATTAATTTTTAGTAAGTGTGTAAATATGATTATTTTATTAATAATTTGCTAATTTAAGATAAAAGATTTCATTCTTTACACATAAAATTTTTCCCATTAGAATTATTTTAAAATTTAGAAAAAATATGATATAACTCAGTAAAAAAAATTATAATTTTTAATTTAATCAAAAAAAAAAAAATAATTTTTATTTTTAATATTTAATTATTTACATGTGGGTAAATATGACTATTTTATTTATAATTTGCTAATTTAAGACATAAGATATCATTTCTAATACATAAAATTATACCCATTAGATTCATTTTAAAGATTAGTAAAAATATAATACAACTCATTGAAGAAAATGAAAATACTAAATTAATTTAATAAAAAAATAAAAAATGATTTTTAATTATTAATGTATTTTTAAATATGCCTATTTTATTAATAATATGCTAATTTAAGCCTTAAGATTTCATGACTAACACATGAAATTATGCCAATTAGATTCAATATTTAATTTTGATAAAATATAATATAACTTATTGAATATAATGATAATATTTAATTAATAAAAAAATAAAAACTAATTTATTAATTTTAAATTATTTACATGTGTGTAAGTATGACTATTTTATTAAATATTTGCTTATTTAAGGCATAAGATTTCATTTCTAACACATGAAAGTATAACCGTTAGATTCAATTTAAAATTTAGAAAAAATATAATATAACTCATTGAATTAAATGATAATATTTAATTTATAAAATAATAACTAATTTTTAGTTTATAATTATTAATATGTGTTCAAGGAACACACATACACTATGCACCCACTCATCCAGCTAATCACTAGAATTATTCAATATTGCCTATATCCAACCCCTTGAAAACGGTAAGCTTTCAACATTCTTAATTTTTAATACGTATTTAAATATGACTATTTTGTTAATAATTTGCTAATTTAAGACATAAGATTTCATTTCTAACACACGAAAGCATAACCATAACATACATTTTTAAATTATGAAAAAATATGGTATAACTCATTGAATAAAATGAAAATATTTAATTAATAAAAAAAAAAAAATGATTTTTAATTATTAATATATTAATAGATGTGTGAATATGCCTATTTTATTAATAATATGCTAATTTAAGACTTAAGATTTCATGACTAACACATGGATTTATGTCAATAAGATTCAATATTTAATTTAGATAAAATATAATATAACTCATTGAATAAAATGAAAATACTAAATTATTAAAAAAATAAAAAATTATTTTTAATTATTTATATATACGTAAAAATATCCTATTTCATTAATAATATGATATTTTGAGATATTAGATTTCATTCCTAACACATGATACTATGACTATTACTTTTCTTTATAAATTTATTGAAAATATAATATATCTCATTGAATAAAATGAAAATATTTAATTAATAAAAAAAAAACAAATGATTTTTGATTATTAATATATGTGTAAATATGCCGACAAGATTCAATATTAAATTTAGAAAAAAATATAATACAATTCATTGAAGATAATGAAAATACTAAATTAATAAAAATATAAAAAATTATTTTTAATCATTAATATATGTGTAAATATGCCTATTTTAATAATAATATGCTAATTTAAGCCTTAAGATTTCATGACTAACACATGAAATTATGCCAATAAGATTCAATATTTAATTTAGATAAAATATTATATAACTCATTGAATAAAATGAAAATACTAAAATAATAAAAAAATAAAAAATGATTTTTAATTATTTAGTTTTCACAAAGTGTATTTTTAATTATATTATTTCAACCAATCTCTAGTAAGAAAATAAAAATAAGTATATGTGTATATACTATATATATATAATACTAAAGCTAATAATAACATAACGTATATTGAAAAATGCTATTATTAGTATAAAGTTATTAGAAATTTAAAATTTTAGTGATAAAAATTATTAAAACAATGTACCTATGAGAACTAATAGGTTTTTCATTTTTTAGAAACTAAAGAGAGATGAAACGAAATTAGTATTTATGAACCAACTTATTTTGAATACTAGAGACACTAACCTAGCCTTTTTATACCAAGGAATTAAGTCATTTAACTAGAAGAATTGTATATCTATAAATTGATAACTTGTTGTCTCATCTAATTTCTAATTATTAACATTTAAACCTTTATATATTCTTCTGTTAGGCATTAATCTATCACTGATACAGAGTTAAGTTGTACCTTATTTAAATTAAACATTATTCTGATCAAATAATTACTGTTTAAATATTGTAATATTTTTTTTATATTTTCAAAATCAGTTGCCATGACCATACTTATAAATAATCTTAACATACCAACAAAATGGAAGTTACAATTTTTATCTACAAATAAAAAAAGCCGGTAAATGGGTACCCCTTTGCTGTACACTAGGTACTGTATGGATCACTATTATATATTATAGGGCTGTTAAATTTGAATCCAATGATAATTATCATTGTATACGAAAAACGATTCTGAACTAAGATGATTTGTCAGCTTAGGATATCATTTCGAATGGTTAGTGAAAATGGTGGTTTATGTTTTAATGCCTGAATAGGTACACCAGAATTTAAGTTTTTTTTATAATTATTATAAGCTAAACTTATGGAAAATCTCGTATTGAATTTTCAACTCTATGCTACTTATACAAAAAATTTTATGAATTATACTTACAAAATAATTTACAAATATTCAAGATTTTGACGAATTTTTGTCAGTATTTGATCTTCAAATGCTAATAAAAAAAAATTGTTCCTATGTATTGTTATAATATTTTAATCACTTTAAGAATAACTTATGAGGAATTTTGTATTAAATTTTCATTTTGATTGGGCCAAAAAAAATTTATCGACACTTTAAAAAAAGTTTTCGAAAAATTGGAAATTAAACCATGTAAAGAAAATGCCAATCCAAATAACTGGTAAAATGTTCAAGTATCTACGATTTATACTTTTTGAATAATAACAAACTATAATGATACTTCAAGTTTTCTCTATAGATATTTGAAGGAAAACTTATGGAAAACTTAGTGTTGTATTTTTAATTCTTAGTTATAAACACATCAAATTTCATGATTTTTCAACTTCAAAATTACTTCCAAATTTTTTCATTTTCGAAAAATTTCGTAAAAATTTGAACTATAAACGCTTATAAAAAAAAATTGTGATTTTTATTTTTTTTTTAACTACAATAAGCACATTTCATAAGGAACCTTGTATAAACTTTTAAAATTTTTTGGTCATCTAAAACTTTTTTATCGACACTTACAAATTCTCATAAAAATGGAAAATTTCAGTGGTTTATAATAACTGAAATTTTTTTTTTTAAAAATTTAAGTGTATATAGATAACATTAACATAAACATTTTCTGGAGATTTCAAGTATTTCAAGTGATTAGTTTTTGAATTACAACCATATAAAAAAACCGATTTGGTCGAAAATTGTTTTGCGTAAAAATTTCCGTTTTCCGTCATTTGTTTTTCTCAATTTTTTTGAAAATTTCTGGAAAATGTTTCTTTTTCACCTTTATAATGCATCAAGGATATTATTCACTTTGCCACCGGAAACCACCCCCGAAGTTAGAAATTGAAATATTATTTCGACTAGTTATGCTGTATATAGATACAAAAAAAAAAAAAACATCATTATAAAATCAATAATTCATCACTCCGTTCAGAATCTAAAACAAAAATATTTAAGTAAATATGTATATATATCACAAAAATTGTATGTCTCTAATTCCATCAATTTAGACTAACTGATGAATGAGTGAGTGACAGAATATATTAGACATCTTCCTTTATATTTATTGGAAATGGAATTCCTATTACTTTTTCTAAAATAAAACCATGTGGTATTTTCAAAAAGAAAAATATAGAGTATTAAAATCTTTCTAGTAAATAGCAAACAATTTTGAAAAATGATTGCAGAAAAATGTTTAAATTGATAACAAACTTATTTGAGGAAGATGTCGATGATATTAATATATCTAGATTTTCTTAGTTGAGAAAAATGATGAATGTATTGATTTTTTAACTATTATTTTTATTTTCGCTTTTAGTCTTTATTGAAATAGTAAAAAAGCTCCAATATTCAATATTAAGGGTGATTTCTGATTTTATAGGTACTACTGAAATTGAAAAAAAAAAAAAAATAGGTAAAATTGTAAAAAAACTTTCAATTTATTTTCAAAATTATTAAAAAAATACTAATAAATAACTGTGAAATATCACCTAATATTTATATTATTATTTTCTAATTAAACGTTATAATTTTTAAAATAAGTTAGATTTTAATGAACCATTTGCAATTCAATTTTTTTCATTTTGTGTTAAAAAAAAAATAATTTTTTCTAAACCAAAAAAGTTTTAAAATTGAGTGTGAGTTTATTTTTTTATAAAAATTTTTCTTACTGGAATTAAAATAAAACATATTTAACGGAAAGTCACAATATATTTTTATAATTATTTTAAAGTTTACATTTTCACAAAATTGTATTGATATTCAAAAGTAAAATAAGGCTTTCTCATATGATTTTTAATATTTTTAAATTTTAAAAATATTAGTCTTGGAAAAATAAACCATTTAACTATTACCTACTTAAATTATTATTCTCTATATTAAATAACAATGGTATTTACCTATATTAAAAAGTGTACTTCTTATGACAGTCACAGTATACCCTAGGATATGATCATAAACTATAGTATTGAATATTGATTTATGACTTATGAAGTGAAGTCATTAATTTATAAATTATATACACATAGATATTAGATAGGTATATTTTGTTTTATTTTAATATTTTTTTTATTCCAATAATAAATAATCATATCATACATATTTTAAACCTTTTTAAACACATACGTGTTATATATTTATATAACATTTGGTTAGAGATAAATTATTGATGAAATAAAAATAAAATACCATTGCATTTTTTTTTATGATATAGGTAGGTTCATAAGGTACATTATGCGTTACTGTGTTAGGTATATGTATGGACGTATGGTGCATTACTTGACTACCCGACTTATCCAGCGCAATATACCTACAGGCACTTTGACGGTATAAGAATACAATAATAATTATAATAATAAAATTGTATTTAATCGACGTTTTATAATCTGAATAATCTTTTATAAGATTAGTTTCTCATGTAACTGTGTAAGTGTATACTCTTGACCGAGAACATTCATAATATTATTTAAAATGTACCTAACTGAAGTCTTTACACGTTATTAACGTCTAACGATTCATGAACAATATGATATTAATTTAGTATATTACTAAAATGCTGCACCTTTGATTTTTGCTTTACTTATTTCTTATTAAAGTCTTATGTGGTACCGATTTTATAGTCGAACCATAAAAGTGTACTTAATCACCGTGGCCGCTTATTTTGTCAAGGTTTCTCAGATAACTTTCCCGAATAAAATAATTTCAAAGACTCGTGAGTCGTGACGAACATTAGTCATTAATCATTTAATCTTGGACTTTGATAAGTTACTTTCTAAATGTACTTTACTTCTAAGTTTCAAACATAAAATGTACTTACCATCTTGTAACCAAGATTATTATACTAGATTTAAAATCGTGCAATTTTATTTTGTAGACAAATGGAAATAAATATTAATTAGTTCAATAAATATAAACATTTTAAATACCTACTATAGGTATTAAAGAAGATTAATTCATAATGAATTCATCGAAGTATAAATGTATATAACTTATATAATAATATGTACTGATAATATTAATTAGGTAAGTATTTATAGACATTTTTTATCTACCTACCTAGCTATCTAACTGAGCTCACACTTTCAACGCAAGCATTAGCGAAGGTGTACAAACAATTATAATTAAATTAATGCTATATAATAAAGTAAGTACTGTATTATCGGTTTGTAAAATATTTATTCTATTCTACAATTCCATACTGAGTAGGTACGTCTTCATGAAAAAAAAAAAATAGTAAGGAAAATTATTTACAAAATAGCTAAACCAACTCTTCATTTTAAAAAATAACGACAACCATGTACAAAAATATACATATAGGTATACATTTGTGGATATAAAGAGCTGCTAACCACCACGATTATACTCTTATAGTTTTTCTGGCTCGTTAGTATAGGACGAAAATAGTGAGAAAAAAAAATTTTAATATTTTAATATTTAAATAGTGAGAATACGTTACCTAAATAAAGATATTCGTTATAATAATAACATAATATTATTTGATGTTTTTAAAGTAAAAAAAAAAAAAAAATACAAATAAAACTATTTTGTAGGCATTTAATTGTCTAATTGACACAAGCAAGCGACGCCTCGTTTGATCCAATGATCTCTCGGTCGATCGATTAAGAAGTCCATTAACATCACGAAATTAGTAGAATGGCCTGTGGTAGAAAGAACACCTCGACGAGCACTTGTCCTGTAGATTGGAGCATCATAATATGATTTTTTCTCAAACTGCAACTAAAAATTATAATAACAATGGTACAATAAATCATTTTAAAGTTTTTTTTCCTGTTGGATACATTCTTGGTTAGGGAAATACGTAATCGGTTTCCTAGTAAAAATAATATGTGGATACGAATTGGTTCCTATGTATTAAACATTAATATATTATTATATTTATTATGTTGTACCTGGTACATAGCCGCTTTGTGAAATTGATCTTTTCATGAAATAGAAACGGCTTTTTAAACTTTATGTAATTCTAAAATATTCCACAAAATAGTCACTCCAATTTAACATCGTGTACGGTGTACTTAATTGTTTCAACAATGTGGTCGTTCACTTTGTGTACTAAAATACAATATTTATTACACACGTTAAGGTACAAGGTTTTATAAACATAAATGTAAGTTATTTTAACTAAAGTAAAGTCAAATTTTATTATATTCGTTAGGTTATAAAAAGTTCTATAAAGAAGATATTATAATATGGGTACCTAAATTTAAAATAATTATATAATAACAAATAATTTTGTAATATAATTTGTAGGTTGTTTGTTTTAAAGGTAGTTTAACATATAACAGCCATTATTACGATTTATATTCCTGCTCTAACAAATAAACAATGATTATAATACGATTAATATGATATAAATAGTTATAAATATACTATGTAATAATATGTATAATAACTTTAGTTAATTTTAGATAAAAATGACTTACATTTATGTTTATAAAACCTTATGCCTTGACATATGTAATCAATGTTGTAATTAAGTACATAAAGTGAATGACCACATTGTGAAAAAAATTACAAGATGTTAAATTAGAGTGACCATTAGGCATTTTGTAAAATATTTTTGAATTTCACAAAGTGTAAAAAAGTCGTTTTCATTTAAAGAAAAGATGACCATTTTATAAAAAGATCAATTTCACAAAGTGGCTACGACATATATATAGCTTATTGATTATACAATTATACTTGTATGTAAATTAACTTACAACACAAATATATTAATTATACCTTAGTATTCTAGATATACCTAAGTCTGTATAAGATTTGGAGAAAATTGTTGACGATTAAATATAATAATATTCCAACTATAATATACCTAGTTGAGAAGGTAATTGGTTTGTTAAGCGTTAACTTAAGTCTAAAGGTCACCCGCGAATCAATTTGACAATTAAAAACTAACTTGCGTACGCTTCCCGTAGGTACCTACTTAGAATATATAAGTATAATATGAGTATACTGTACTTTAATTCCCGGCCTGAAACAAATTATTGGAAGAGTGTCGAAAAGAATTTTTGGATAGGACTCATTTAATATTTGTAATTCTCGATCCCATCTAGCGCCTTCTAAAAATAAACCCTGTAAATATAAGCATGAATTAAATATCATAGCTGTTGATGGAGCAAAACAAGTTTTCAGACAATTTGAAAAGTATTAAGTTTAATACAAATGTTCTAATTAGTAGTTCTAAATATTATAATAAAATAATTAATTTTAAATTATGGAATTTAAATCGGTTTCTCAATTTTTAACATAAGTAGTAAATTTAGCACACTCGCACACTGTACATTATGTATATGTTAGGTAGGTATACTGCAGCAGAAAATGTGGAACATAATTGGTAGATATATGATACGGCCAAATGGCTGATCTTCAATGTGTACATAAAAGGTAATTTTATTGCATACATTTTTATATTTTACAACTCATACAATCTTTTTGTAAAATTAGGTATTTTTTAATAATAGGTAAAGTAATATGGTGTATGTTTGTTTACCTTTACAAAAACGCTGAATTCTTCAATATCCATTTTGTCCTTTATTAAGATAATATTAGCGAGAGCGTGAAAAATATAATAGATTATTATGAATAAACTAAAACAAATAATAATATTATAGTTCAATAAATCTGCAAACTAAATGATAAACTATATCATGTACCTATTATAAGTTATATTATACCAATACCATATACCTACCTACGTTTGTCTTAGTTTACAAATACAAAAATAAAAATAATAAACTGTTAGCACTCGTATATAAATAAAATCAAGACTAATATCTAATCATCATTCAATATTCATGTATTTATAATAATTTAAACTCAATGGTGTTAAATAAATATTTAAGTTTTTAATTACAAAATAATAATAATAATAATAAATAGTACTAAAAAATAAATAAATAAATAGTTCTCATAGCTTCATCGATTCCGGCTAGGCGAAGATGAATCACTCATTTTAAAGAAAATGAAAAAAAATGTCCTTAAAAATTTAAATTTTTTTAAGGACATGCCATTTTATATATATAGGGTGATTATTTTATCAAACAACACTCATTATTTCAAAAAGTGTAGATTTTTTTTCAAATTTTTAGATACATGTTTTTCTACAGCTGTATAAAATTTTAATTTCTTCTCTCTCATATTTAATTGTAAAAAAACTATCAACTTTTGATTTTTAAATGGCAACCTATATTAATAATTGCATAAATTAATTAAGTCATTTTTTCGTCAATTTTCACATTGAAATATTTAACTAATATTTAACTGCGTTAGCTCAAAATTGGTTGGTTTTAGAAGGTTTTTAGGTGTTATACATCAGTAATAATTAGCACAGTCAGAACTGGGATTTTTATTTGAAAATCCAGTAGCTATAATAGTAATGAATTTTATAACGTCGACCCCATGGTGTCAGTGGCGTAGTTATGGGGGGTATGAAGATAGATCCCCCCCAGAGCCTTTTTTTTAATGTTTAATGCATTGACTTATTGAGCCCCCTACTTTATGTTTAACCAATAAATTATGTATCCCTCCCCCCTAGAACAAAATCATAACTACGCCACTGCATGGTGTAGCAGAGAGTGGTGATAATATTTGTACCAACCTGTTCCTGCTTGTCATAGCTTATTATCAATTGTCATATAATTATAATTTATTGGACTAATATTACTACTTATTAGTTATTAATACTTATCTACTGACGAGTTATAACACATTTACACTCAATAAACTCTTCCCAAAACTACCCAACTTTGAGAAGCTATAACTCATCAACGGTAAACGGATTAATGAAAAATGAAAATTTGAATGTGATAATTCATATAAAAATAGTCTATTAATTTATGAAATTTTAAGTATAGGTTATCATTTGAAAATAAGTTGATAGTGGTTTACCTTATAAATATAAAGGTGAAAATATTAAATAATTCTACAATTCTCGAATACCTACTATGGATCTTAAATTAAAAAAAAAATTTTAAAAGTCAATACTTTTTGAAATAATGAGTGTTATTTAGTAAAAGAATCACCATGTATAGATAATATATAGGTGATACACTTATCACCTATAAAGTACAATAATAATAATAATAATAATAAATATTATAAAGTTAATATTATTATTCAGTTTTAGTATATACCTACGAACTGAAATTTATTTTCGTGTGTTTCCAAAATCACATAAACCAAACTATGTTAGGTTGGGTATCATCAATATTGACACTGAAAAAAACTATTCTTATTGTATATGTTTACTTTTTCACGATGAATGTTCATAAGATTATAAGTTCATATTGTGTTTCTAGTGGGAAGCAAGTGCTGTCCCTTCCAATTAGGCGTTTAAGTATAACGTATACCTATTTTTCATGTATTTTATTTTCTAAATACCTACTTTTTTTTTTATTCAATAAAATAAGATAATCCTAGTTAAATAGGCTACTTATATCTAAAGTTATTTAGAGTTATTTACAGTAATACATAGATTTTGGCTTATTGACAATATAAATATACTCACATAATATATTAATACAAAGTTTATATTATACAAACAAAAATTAAATCATAAAAATATAAAATTATCTTTACTAGTGTAAAGGTGCAAGGGTTAATACTTCGATACTTAGTAATTGTATTCTTACCTGATAGTAGACTCTCCATTCGGGATTTTCCATCAATTCAATGTTCGGTTCATATATAGTTACATCAAACTCAAATCCAAGTTTATTTATAGGTATTTTATTTTTGCGTGAAAAATTTTGTAGCACACCCGATACGAAAGACTGTGTAAAATAAAAACCAGAAATCCAAAATACTTCTGGCATGCCATTATCCAGCCAGTCTTGTAAGAATTTTAGTCTGTATAATCATAATTGTAAATTTATTCAACCATTTAAAAATACAATAAATAAAATGTACCTTTGCAATAAATCTGCTACATAACCGCCTAATGGTTTTAAAGATGGATATGAACAATTAATCCAGTTAACTGGCACTCGTCCAATGAAAAGACTTGTATGCAATTCTTCTAAATCAGAAGACATAACAACTACACCCTTAATAGCTTTTTGTACTTCCGCTAATGACTTTTTTATAACTGACAATAATTTGTTGAAACGTATCAATTCCTATGTAGAATATGGTAAATGTATAGTATGTACTATCAACTTGCAGATGTTTAATTATAAATAATCGTTACATAAAATATCACATAGGTACCTATTAATCTTGTAAAATGATATTTTTAATGTATAGGTATTTAAATACGTTATCTTAAAAAGCATTTAGAGAAAATTTAAAGTAAGTACTTATGCGTTTAATAAAAATTATAAATACTTGGTAAGTATTTAAATACAAATAATTTTATATTTTTTTTCGCTATATTATAATTTCCTATTAATTTCTTTAATGTTTTAACCGTTGACGATAGCAACTATTATTTAAACTATAAACCAATTATGTAGTATGGGCCTACCAAATAAGTTACTAAACAATAAATTGTAAAGATATGTTCTGAATAAAATTTACCTATTCATAAATTCATAAAATATCGTATGCCCGTGTATTATAATTTCGTTAATTAATTTTTATATTTCAGATATTTTATGAAATACGTATCTATTATTGTACAATATATTAATTTAGTACTGAATATAATATAATATTACAAATTATGTTATATTAAAATACGAATATAATGGAATAATACTATATCTTTTAAAAATAAACTAATTTAATACCTGTCGTAGAACAGTATTCATCGATTGTTCATACTTTGTTGGATATTTTTTTGTTACTTCAATTAAGTCAAATAAATCTGGTATATTTTTTTCAATATTATGAGCTAGCTCTGCTGTTTTTGAGTTCGTATCTTTATCGCCACCTCCCGTAGTAATTTGAGATTGAGTCAAAATGGTACCATATAGGAACTACACATTTGTTATGATTATAAAAAATGAACAAATATTAAAAAAAAATATAACTACTTACCAAATTAGTTTCATAATTATTTTTTGTTATATCAGCATTTTGATGGAGTCCAAATATATCCGGTTGTGGATTCATGGGTAAAGATTTAATATATTCTAAACACCCATTAAGAGAAGTGTCTTGGGGTATATAAAACAGTTCACTCTCAGAAAATGTATATCTAATAGATAATTACACAATAAATGTTAAAAATTAAGAAATACATTTTTGAAAAATAAATAAGTTGGCACCTACCCCTTTATTGTTGTACTTTACATGTCGAGTGGAAATCGTTATAATTATTTTATAATAATATAATATTTATAGAATGTGCTCAATTATAAATATTTTATAGATAATCATTGTATCCATAATTCAAATTTAATAAATAATAATACATTTTTATCGGTTAATTATTTGTTTTCAGGCTATAAAAATATAAAATTTTGTTCGCACTTTTCATAATCTCCTAAATTAGGAGTAGTCAATTATTTGAACGCTACTTGTCAAAAATTACCTATTTTTCGAGCGTGTCATGAAAAATATTATATATCATAAGAAAAAAGATATCTTAATTTTATTGTATAATTAATGTATTAATATAAAAAATAAACATCCATATGTAATATATATAATATATATGTGTGTGTAATAAAAATATTTAAATTTTTTGGGTGCCTTCAAAATCTTTTCACGAACAATCGATTTGCAATCCCTTCCCTATATAAATGTTTGTATAAATGTATTAGAACTTACCTCTATTATATTCTTATAATTTTATCAATATGATTGATGTCACTTTATTGATTAATTAAATAAAAAGTATAATGGCCAATCGCAAATGTAATCCAAGAATTAAATAAAATAAAAAATTATACTAAATTATATTTACTTACGGATAATTATTAGTAACATTTGAGTTGAAATAAATTGACAATAGAGATTTCAATAAACGTCTATCATTATCGTCTGTCACTCGACCACCATAATTACATTCACCAAATAAATGAAGTAATGCTTCGTATGGAATTTCATCATAATCGTTTAAAAACATCTAAATAAATTTATTTTTATTTTTACTAAGCATAATAATATAATATACTATGTAGGTAAGGTTAGGTTATTTTAATAATACAGTTAACTGCATCACGCTGATTTGAAAATCCGAGTCGTTGAATTCATAGGGAATATTCCAACCAAGTGATCCAAACTTTCGACGTTCTTGAATAATTCCGTGGAAAAAACATAGTGAAAATAGTAATGTTTTCAAACCCGAATGATTCTTACAATTGAGGTAGAAATCTGGATCATTAATAGGGTAAGTTGTATATGAACGCAGTAAATTTGCACTAAGACCTTTTGGAGCTTCGTTTATCATTTTAATTCCTGATTTTGAATTTAACGTATTATAAAAATGAACAATTTTGATCATTGGGGATAAAATTTACCATTCTGTAGTACAGATACAGGGAAATCATCAGATGGATAACTTGTAAGCCAGAGACGGAACGATTGATGTGTGTGACTGGGTATAATATCTTCATCACAAATGCGATCAAGTTCTTTCATCCAGCTAACAGCTAAATGACAGTTTTGTAACACAACCCATTTACCTGTTTCTATTCCTGATTTTATCATATTAGAAGCTATTGGACCCTATGTATAAGTTATGTTTTCATTATTATAACATTACTGAAATAAATAATTTATGTTACTTGTCCTTGACCAAGTGATATGGATAATAAATCAGTTGGATTAATATTTTTCTCTTCTGAAAATTTTATCAAACTCAACATTGGATCTGTCCCAGTTGATAATATAAAAATCAATGGACTACAACATGTTGAGTCTTTATATGAGTCCGCTAAGTCAAACGATGGTGGTTCGACATATTTCTGTCCCATACTACTTACAATATATTGCTAAATATATTTTAAGATTTTAATTAAATAATTGTTAGAAAGTTAATAGATAAATAAAATAAAATATATACTTGAATAGCTGGAATCACTTTGTCGAAACGAATACATTTTATAATTACAAGTTTTTCAAGGCCGTCGATATTCCCAAAAGGCTCTGGAATAGGCGTGTCTTGTGGATTATTTGAATCATACCATATTCTCCACTCATCATTTGAATTAATAATTGATTTGTAGAATTGATTTAAACTAAAATTTATAATCAATGAAATTACATTATTTTAATCTTTAACTAAATATTTTATCATTTTATGTATTTATACATTTTTTTTTTTAATTGTTAATTTGTTAAATTTTGTTTTAAATCGATTTGAAATACTATTTAAATACTGGCTTTTCAATACTTGGGTTTGCAATCCAAGCTATAAATTAAAATAAAAACTTTAAATTTTTTTAAATTTCATCAGTATTTACTTAAATTTACTTATATAGGAAAAAATACTAGTTTAGGTACTAATATATACTAATAAACTACCAATTAAAAATGTATGTAATAGTATTTTATTTTTTATTAATTAATTTTATACCTATTTTACATATTTACATAGTCATAACTAGCATTTATTTTTCAATGTATTAGTTCAACTTATTTGAAAGTGTCTTTTTGAAAATTACTTATTGGAAAATATATTTTATATCTAAATAAAATTTTGTTAAGATATTCAAATATGCATATTTGAAATACTTTTTCTTAATTACACTATTGTAAATTGTACATATATTATTATAGTTTTTATCATATTATTACTCTGTGCATATTATATAGGTATATACAATTTATTTATTGTATATCTATGTGACTATGTACTTCAACATAACAGATAAATTATATGATTATAGTATTAAATACAATTGATTATATCATAATATATTACATTAGGTACATTATCAATTCATCATACATTTAATTAAATACAAATTATGTACAGATTATTAAAATTTACTAAAGCAAAAGTTACTTTTTCTCTGAATTTTTAATTTCTTTATCTGAACAGTCAATATGTTTTGGTGTTTTTTGTTTTATAGTATTTTTCAGGCATATTTATCTTATATATTAATGTCATATAAATATTAATTTTTAATGATTTTAATACATTTATACATTTATGTATATTCAGATGATGTTCATAACTTACAATTAACAATATGATCAATATTATTGTAACATACCTAATAAGTTATCATTAAATAAAATATACAAATAGAATTTTTTTTTTCTTTTTTAATTTACAAAATAAAATAAAAATGTTAGTGTGATTTTGTATAATTAATATATTTCATATCAATTTTTACTATCATATTTCAATAATTCAATCAACTTAATTGTGTTTAGTTTAATAATTTCCGACCTTTATGACTAATGATTCAGCATTGAAATACATACCTATTTATCACTTTTTATTTTTTACCTTGGCAATTGGGATGCTTGAACAATTTTGGCCCATGATTTATCACTTAACCATTTAGAAGCTGGATTGGGGTGTTCATTAATTATCTCAGTTTCTTCAGTAAGGAATAATGTAAATAATTCATCATCTAGCAGACCCTGTGATATAATATTATTAAGAATGAAAATACATATTGGTTTATTAATATACATTAATTAATAATTATGGTATTAGACATATCACCTTAGACCGAAAAATTCCAATTGTTAGAATAAATGAAAAAATCAATTTATCTTTTTGAAATAAAGATCTACACACATTTCGGTAAATGTTATAAGTGAAATAATCATTCAATATATTTATTCGTTCGTTAATGTCATTCGATTTTTCACTTTGTACGATTGACTGTCTCACAAAACATGCAGCAATAATCATTTATATATTAAGTATAATAAATAACAATGACTTACCTGATAATACAAGTTTATAAACCAAGATAATGAATATTGGTACATTGGATCTATGTTATTTAGATCAGTGATACAGAAAAATAAAACTGAAGAGTGATTAGATACAGGAATATAAACATCACGAGCTACATCAATTTCCTTTTCAGTTACAATAGCAATTTCTTGCTTCAATTCAATATCAGCTGATAGTGACTGTGAAAGTCAATTTAATTAGTCTAATAATTTAAACTTTTAAAGGATAAAGTAGTTTAAAATACTTTTGATGAAGATAAAACTTTTATTGCTGATTCATCCTCCAAAATATTTCCCTCAGAGGATGAGAGAACGTGTAATATCTTGTCTTCAATTTCCTTAAGTAGTTTATTATTATTAGCACTTTCTACAATTAGTTCATTTTTCTTTTCTTCTAACTGAGGTCGTTCTTTAGCAACAACAATCCCTAGCAATTGATCCTGAAGTCCTTGTTTCGTGATCATGAAGTTTAGTAATGTTACCTAAATTACATAAGTATACCTAATTGATTTTTTTAGAATTCAATAATATATAGTGAAGTTTTATCACATTATCAAAACAGAATATAGGTATCCAAATTATAATATTTGTATACCTATTCTGGAGCTTTGAGATGAATTTTATCATTTGATAAATAAGAAAAATTCATTATGAGAATTTATTTTATACATTGAGCAGAGCGATGAATATTTA
>NW_026083445.1:0-25627 GCF_020184175.1 Aphis gossypii
ATGTATATTAGGTAAATTTAACTTAATTAGTAGGTAGGTACCGAATTACACTGTTATGTTGTCGGGCCGCCCGGTCGTCAATACCCATTATGGTACTATACCAGCTACCAAGCTAACGTTTTGTCGTGAAAACGAGAAATTCTTAAGTTTCTACAAAATATTATTTCGTTATAACAATATGTTTTGTCGTACAAACGAGAAATTATCTAGTGCCAACAAGAAAATTATATTGTTATAACAATATAGTTTGTGGTGTGAACAAGAAATTATAAGTTGGCCCTTATACGCCTCCGTAATGACATAACATAATATTAATATTAATAATTATTAATAAACTAATAACATAACTAAATGATAAAATAATACAGTCTTGTATAGAATTACAACTTTTTATTTTCTTGTTGTTTTATTTATATAATAATTAAAATAATAAAATAATAACTTTAGTAAACAGCCAAAAACAAATAAAAAAATATAATAATAAGCACCACAACTAAATAAATATTAGTGGTACAAAATAGTAATTGATAATAACATAAAAAGTGAGAATAAATGTATTTAATGTTTTATAATATTTTTTGTATAATACCTATCGGCCAAAATAAAATTAACACATAATAATATTAACATACTACATAATCTTTTAACCAAGCTGGTGTCTTGCGAGTACGTTTATTAATATTGTTTACCTTAGTGTTTATGGTTGGTGTAGGAGAATTTGTTTGGATGTTGTCTGTGAGAAATGTTGAAGGTGATTGTTAATTGATGTCTTCAAATTGAATCTCACCTGGATCATCCAAATTTGGTCTATATTGAGCTGGTTTAAGTGATTGTACATGAACTATTCTATAAAGGTTTCTTGTCCACAAACATATTTTAAAAGGTACCTAAGTTACATTAAACGTTATATGTTATTAAATACTATTTACAAAAATCATTAGGTATGGAATTTTTGTCTAGGTTTTCAATGTATATTTTTTGACAACATTGGTTTTCAAGAATTTGAAGAACTTGTAAATTTTTATCTTAACACTGATGTTCAGACAGTAATTGCAGAGTTAAAGATAAGGCATTCAAAACTTAATATAACAAATAAACATCCTACGCCCTAGATGGCTTACCATTGTATAAAAGTAACTCTGAACAATTGTGGCCCATTTTAGCCTATGTTCGTCCTGATAGTACTAATGTATTTCCAATATGAATTTACTGCGGAAGAGAAAAACCTGCCAATAGTAATGATTTCATTCAACAATTTGTTGATGAAGCTTAAGTTTTGTATCAGAACGAGATTTGCATTAAGAATAAAATATATAGTTTCTCTGTTTACACAGTGTGCTGTGATGTTCCAGCTAAGTCGTTAGTGCTTCAAATCAAAGGTCATTTTGGTTTTTTTTCTTGTACTCGCTGTGAGGTAGAAAGAGAATTATTGTCCAACAGAATTTGTTTTCCTTATAACTCGCCATTAAACCGTCCACAAAGTAGAACACATCAAAATTACTTATTACAATCAAAAGAGGAACATCACGTTGGTGATGTTTCGATTATTACGACTTTGCCCAATTTTAATGTTGTGACTTCTTTCTCTCTAGACTATATGCACTTAGTGTGTTTAAGTGTTGTTCGAAAGTTAATGTTATTATGGATTAAAGGACCTTTAAATATTCGTTATCCATCTTGGAAGATTAAAGAAATATCAAGCTCTCTCGAAAACCTTAAAAATAAAATGCCATGTGAATTTGCTAGAAATCCAAGAACACTTGATAAAATATGTCGTTGGAAGGCCCCAGAATTTCGTACTTTTGTGCTTTATATAGGGACGTTTGTCACAAAATCAGTTTTAAAAATAGAACATTGGATTAATTTTTTTAGTTTAAACTTGACGATGGTAATACTTATTAGTCCTGATTATGGACAATATATTGATTTAATCAAGCACGATTATTATTAGATTACTTTCTTAAAAATTTTGAATTAATGTATGGGCGTTACCTTATTTCGCATAATATTCATGGTTTAATCCATTTATGTGATGATTACAATCTGTTTGGTCCATTAGACAACGTTTCAGAATTTCCTTTTGAGAATTATATGGGATCTTTAAAGAAAATGTTAAGAAAATCCGACTAGCCTCTACAACAAATTATTAAAAGATACAACAAAAAATGTCCAATACAAAATATAAATATGTTGTACTTAATTTCTCTGGTATTTATAATCGTGGACCAAATATAGAAAATACTATGAAAGGAATACAATTTTCTACTCTAAAATTAGAAAATATGACAATAAAAACCAAAGTTGATGCTGATTCTTACTTAAATACTAAAGATAAAAAATTAATTTAAGTTGTTAATATAATTTCTAATGAAAGGAAAAGTGATGGATTTTTAATATGTAAATATTTTCAAAATAGCTATCCATTATTTCTTAACCGTATAAGATCTAGAGATTTAGATATATATATTGTTAAGAAATTATCCAATGACCTAATTTCATATAATATTAATGATATAGGTAAAAAAATGATACTTATTCCTCATAATAATGAACATATTTTACTTCCATTGTTAAATTCCACTAAAAATTCTATACCAGTTATAGATAATGGTATTGAGGCAGGTTTTAGAAAGTCATATTTTAGAATGCCGAGTTTTAGAATATAAGTTTTAGAAACACTATGTTTTAGAAAATAAAACATTTAGAATTTTTAGAATTTTAATTTTTAGAAAATTTTTTTTTTTACTTTTTACATGTATATAAAATGTTTTCTAATAATTCTTTCATAATAAAAAATAAATATAATAATTGTTAATTGATGATTGTTGATTATTAGCAATAGCTAAAATAAAAATAATAATAATAATTTTTTCACAATAAAAAATACATATAATAAAAATTAATACTTAAGATTATTAGCAATAGCTCTCATAAATTCATCTAAATTATAATTAGAATCATTAACTATTCGTTTACATATTTCCAATAAGTTATTATTCCGCATTTCATTGTACTTTTTTCTCTTGAATACTTGATTTGATATCAACGATTCGATTGTTGCTTCAGTTTCATGTTGTTCTTTTTGAATTTTGGAGATAAATGAATGTATACCAGGGTGTGTTGATAATAAACAATGTATTTTATTGTGCCAACCTTCTGCTGAGTTGGATGTTCTTGGCATTTCATTAATAGTACGATTATGTACTGACCACATTTCAATAGGAAAACATGGTTCGTAACGCGTTGCTTCATTTTTTCTAAACCTCATCCTAATTTTTCCAATCACATAGTTTTCTTCAAAATATGTTACTAGATCAATTTCATCGTTCTCAAATTCAGATTTCAAAATACCCCACGCCTCCTTCACTTTCTCCGGGGGCAAAAACGCTAAACTTGCAATTTTACGGGCTCGAAAATTGAACTCGAGCACATTTTTGTACTTTGTAACCAAACCTAACGCTGGATCTTACGATATATCGACTGTTGTAAATGAAAAAACATGCCGAATGGATTGCAAATGGAAAAACATTATTGATTGCATTAATCGCTGCCAGTTCGAAATCGGTTATTATTTCCAAATATTTATTTTCTTTAAAAAAGATTCCATTTTCTTCAGCAAATTTATTTAAATTAGAAAATAACATATTATATAAATCTTCATCTTTGCCAGCCATTAATGCAAATACTAATGGAAATACCATATCGTTTCCATTTCGCGAAATTGAACCGTGCACAACATAAAATTGTTTAAAAAGCTTAGGACACGATTTAAAAGTTCCGTCTAAAATCCAAAATTGCGAATTTTTTAAATAATTACAATTTTCAATTGTTGTAAAAATCATGATATAATCATCATGTCGTTTAATAGTTTTATTTAAAAATTTCTTTCCACTCAATGTATCAACAGATAAATCATAAAGATCAGAAATATGGTCTGGCTCTTTGATATTTGTTTTTCTTTGCCTTTTTACAATTGATGCTCAGCTAATGAGCATTTTGAAATTTGAGAAGCTATAATATTTTCCAATCATCAGCTTCATAGTAAACATTGCGCTTTATTGAAATTGTTTATAATTACCCAATACTTTTTTATTTTAGTATAAAGATACTTACTAAAAATATTTAACATTATAACATAGTAAATTCAACTTAATAATATAGATTAAAGAACTACAAAAATATAAAATATCTCACAGATTCAATTAAAATATTTTTAGTTGAAGCTAAATTTCTAGAAAAATCAATAAATTAATACTTATATGCTATTTAATCATGTAATAACTTTTTATATAATAAAGTTAAAATAGATAATATTATGCAGTTTAAGTTTGAATAATATTTTTTAAAACATATTTTGCAAATGACCCAATGTGTATTATATAATATAAATTAGATATTTAAATAATGCTTCAGTATTTTCCAAATAAAACCTTTTTTTTTTTTAATATCTATATTTTAAAATTATAAAACTTAACATTTGTAGTGTTTTTATAAGTAGGTATTACTGCAGTTAACAACACAGCAGATTTTACTCATTTTTAACAACAAATAGGTAATAAATAAAAATGAACAGAGATATAGAGTCAATAAATACAAATAATTAAAAATCGGTATTTAAAATTGTTTTAATTATTATTAATAGTAATAATACTGATACTCTAATAGTATACCAGAATACAATATCCATATAACATTATCATACAAAAACTGCATACGTACACCAACGCGAGCGCTAGTGTATGTCTGCACGGTGTCTATACAAACATTGGCATAAAAAGCAAGGGGGCCATGGCCTCTCCCGGCACCCCCCTGAGGCGCCCATACTATTGACTGATGATTTACGAGTAAAAAACTAAAAACTAACTTCCGGCACACGAACCATACGTTTTTTATGCTGATCATTAGGTGTCTTATGGATCACTGTACTGGATGTGTTAAATTTTAATTCAATGACATAAAATTATAATTAGGTATACGAAAAATGATTCTGAGCGAAGGCAACCACTATTTCTATAATAATACACTTAAGTGTAAATTTTATAATATCATTGCTATTAAAGTAATATACCTAGTAATCCAGTAGGTTGAATTAATTTTTGCCAAAACAAATGCATCTTCTTTTATATTTTTTAACTATTATTATAACAACTTATGACAGTAACCACGTAACAAAATCAAGGATTATAACTCAGCGAAAATCGTTAGTTTATAGGTCCAATAGAGCAATAGGGCCAATAGACGAACAATTTTTTTTTATTTCTTATGTGAACTATATTGAAATAAATCAAAACAATTATTTTTGGAAAATATTATGATACACATAATTAAATTAGTTTATGTTTCATGCAATAAATTGTATGCCACCGATTATAATACAACATCACATATTCAGTGTATTATAAATAGACAATATAGTAAACTAAAGTTATATTTTTATTTTATAAATATAAAAATAAAAATAATTATTCGGATGAAATCCAATCATATAATACTTGTATGTCATTCATCGGGCAAGCTTTGCATCACGATTATTGTCATTTATCAGAGCCCCAATATTATAGATCTGTGCGAGTTATTACTTATTAGTTATTACACTTATTTTATATTTTGTTGTTAAATTTTTCATAAATATGACTTCTAGCCGTAAGTGCTTTTACTTTAATTGTGGTAAAAATAAACGCAATTATCCAAATTTAAACTTTCACTCATTTCCAAAAAATGAGCAAAATATGAAAACATGGATTATACATTCTGGTAAGTATATTTGTTATTTACATATTATATGTTATATTTTTTAATTTACTGAACAAGTAATAACTATTGTTACAATTATTTATAAATATTATATTATATTCTATTATGAGTGGAAGTAGTGTTATAATTATTATTAAAATATTACACCTAAATATAATATATCTTTTATTAAATTTAGGAAACATTGTTTTGGACTCGTTAAGCCCAAAACGTCTTCGGCAGCGGTATATATGTGGTGATCATTTCGAAACAAACATGTACATGAACCCAAAAGCTAAAGTGCTAACATTAATTCCAAACGCTGTTCCTAAAAAATACCATAATGTCTCTTCTGAAAGTAATATTTTTAATAACAAAACGTAAGATTAATATTTTATGATTGATGATATTATTTAAAAATTTCAGAATCTCCAGATCATAGTTCATCGGTCTATAATTCAAATTTGGAGATAACTACGCCTGTTAGTCGTAAAAAAATTGTAAGCCGTGAATTGAATTTTGATGATGAAAATCTAACAGGTATTTTTCTTATTATATTGTCTTATAAGCATTTGTAGTTAAATTGTTACGAAAAAAAATTTTATAGACATTTACAATTTTGAACTAAAATCTATAGGTACTAAATAATATTGAAGCACCATTTCTATTTTCTACCATGACTCCACGAATCTATTCCCACATAAGTTATTATTGAAAACAATAATAATAATTGTTATATTATATTATTATTGTATTATAAAATATTCTAGATTGACAAACCGTCTTATAAGGTGTTCATATTGTATTTAAAATCAAATCAAAAATCATTTGTCACATTTTTTTTTTTTTTTTTGAATTTTCAATTTTTACGAAAATGCGTAACGATAACGATTTATGCTTAAACGATTTTAAATATTTGTTATTATTCAAAAAGTGTAAGTTGTAGATAGGTATTTGAAAATTTAACCAGTTATTTAGATTGGCATTTTCTTTACATAATATAATTTTTAAAATATTTCGTTCATTTTAATGTTATTTATGGTCATGTAGCAACCAGTGATAGTTACTGCACGCTTCTTTTACGACGAATGCACGTTCCGTCGTAGGTTGGAGAGATGAGATATATAAGTTAACAATAGATTAATAAGACAATTGATACGTTTATTAACTTTTTAAAACAATAAATGAAAAGGCTTTCGTTAGCGTAAGCACAAGTACTTAACTACCGGAGAGCAAGTGACAACACTGACTAAGTCTAACTGACTCTTAACTAACTCTAATTAAATCTATGATGAGGACTCATATTTATATGGAACATGCCGTGATGGAGAATCGGATGATCTACGTCTATGAAGTGGCGTGATGTGTTTAATCCAATCAGGAAACGGCATTAGTGGCCCGACTCGGTGGCGTGATATAGTTATAGGCCACTGGACTTTAGAACTACGTTTTTATACTAAAAACGTCGGTTTACTACATTCCTCCCCTATAAGACGATACTCCGTATCACATCTGGGTGGGGTACACGGAATACCTTGTCTTGATCTGAGGTGCGGATGGTAATGGAATAATGTCGTCCTTGATCTGGTCCTGTGTTCGATTAGTTGCTGGAACGTCTTCGTTTGGTTCTGTCCGGTATGGTTCTTCGACTTGTACTGGAGTTTGAAAATGCCATAATTCTACTTCTGGATCTGTTGCGATATTTCGTCTGGATCTCCTGGTACCGTTTATTGTGCACCATGGTTGTTTTTCTGTGCATCTTATTATAGTTAGAACAATACAGATAATTGTTAATGTACTAATTACATATAATAAATAGTCGTGTCTGCGTTTACTATTTCGTATTTGTTCTGTTTTGGCATCTTTGATCACCATTTCCTTAATTTCTGATGTTGACTTAGCGACTATATTTAAATCGAACATCTGGTTGGTTCGAATATGCTTATTTTCCAAAATATTAGTCGTTAACCTAGCATATCGATCTTCAGGTTCTTTAATTTGAGAATTTGGTACAAAATCAATTAGTTCAATATCTGTTTCGACTTTATGTGGAATCAATAGGTCGCGTGACGCATAGGCTTTACACGTTTCGTTTAAAGATAGTATACCTACTCCTTCTAGGAAATGATTTGTACTTCTATTGTCTTGGTCGCATGTAATGAATATGGTTTCTCCTGGTGTAGCATAGATCCATTCGTTCTTGAACTTCAATTTGTGAAATAGATTTGCTCGCAACTGCACTTGCATGATTTCGCAACTATCTGGAACCTCTTTTGGCTCTTGTAGTAAAAGCACCTAGCATATAGGACGTCCGCTTCTAGGATGTAAAGGATAAATTTCAGGACATAAAAGGAAATCGCCGGCATGTTTACAAAGGCTTTGATCAATTTCATCATAGACTGAATACATTTCTTTAGATTTACTTACAGCTAAATACTTATAATTAGGTTTTATATAAACACAATTATTATTATTACAATCTGGTAAAGGTATTAGCTGAAAAAGTGTCAATTCGTATTGATATACTAAAGGTATATTTAAAATAAAAACAATTTTGTCATTTGAATAATATATCATTATGTCTGAGAGGGGTATCATTTCTTGTACATTACTTTCATTTAAATCTACGGGTAAGTCTGTACCACTTGGCATTCCTACCTTAATATTTAAAAGCTGTTTTAGTAACTCTTTGGGGGTTAATAAGCTTGGGTGTATTAATCCTACTTTGGCTGCTTGTATGACGTCGAATAATATATTGGTCTTGGCTTTATACATTTCTAATATTAGATTGATTTGAATAAAATGATACGCTAGAAGGCTTCTCATATTAGCTTCGGACGTCATATTTCGATTTATCATACCTGATAAACGAATTTACTAAATAATACTAATGATAATGATATAACCATGACTACTTATAACAAATAAAAAAACTACAGTTATATATATATAAATATGTTATGACACCTTAAGTGTTCATAAATCGGTCTCGAAATATTTTTTTGTATTATTATGTGGAACCTGTAGTCTTTCCTCCCTTTTTTATTGTTATATTTTCATTTTCGTGAATCATTATAACCTCGTATGGCCCTGACCAATTAAAACATAATGCGTTTTTCTTTTTAAATCTAACGCGTAATTATCATAATTGTATTGTGGTTCAGTCGTTTGAGAAAAACGTGTCGGAATTATTGGTTTTTTCCCGAAAACTAACTCGTATTAAATCTATGATGAGGACTCATATTTATATGGAACATGCCGTGATGGAGAATCGGATGATCTACGTCTATGAAGTGGCCTGATGTGTTTAATCTAATCAGGAAACGGCATAAGTGGTCCGACTCGGTGGCGTGATATAGTTATAGGCCACTGGACTTTAGAACGACGTTTTTATACTAAAAACGTCGGTTTACTACAGTCATTACTCATTTGAAATATTCGTTTTTGTTTAGTTTTTTTTATAATTATCGATAAAAATTTCTTGGGTGAGTTAAAATACTTGAAAATCGTATACAAAGTTCTTCATGAATTATTTTTATTATAGTTAAAAAATTACAAAAATACATAGTCACGTTGTTTTTTTATTATTACTATAAATGTTTAAATTTCATACAAATTATATAAATATAATTGAGGTAAAAAGGTAATTGATAATATATGCAAATATTTTTTTTTATACCTAATAGACCAAAACAAAGTCTTGAATTCAGAATCGCCTAATATTTTAAAAGTATTAACACCGGTACGTTCATATGAAAGTAGTCAATTTGGATCGTCTTCATTAGTTATTCCGGAAAACAGCCCTTCATTATCAATAACACCAACAACCAGAAATTACGTATCATCTTTAATAAATATGCCGAGTCCTCAAGAAGTCCCCACGGTTACTTTATATAAAAAAGTTAATAAACATGAGATCCTTAAAAAAAAACTTGAAAATCTTCGCAGAATATTAAAAAAAAAACGTGCCGTCATTAGATCTTTAAAAAATAAAAATAAAAGTGATAAAGTCAATAAGAACTATATTCAACAATTTTTCAATAAAACGTTATTTCCATCGGTTAACTCAAAAGCTATTATGACAATGCAAGTTTTACACAAAAATCGTAGGCCCTGGACAAAAACAGAAAAAAATCTTGCACTCTCACTATACTACAAGTCACCTTCTGCGTACATTTATATGAGGAAAAACGGCATAATTTTACCTTCTGAAAGCACTGTGCGGCGCTGGTTAAAATCTATACTTTACGTACCTGGTTTTGTCAAAGAGTATTTAAACCAAATTAAATTAAAAGTTTTTTCAATGAAAGAAAGTGATAAAAAATGTTCAGTTTTATTTGATGAAGTGGCAATTATGAAACACACTGAGTACAATAAATCACTTGATTTGATTGAAGGGTTTGAAGATATAGGTGTTTTAGGACGATTTCCAAAATACGCTAAACATGCTTTGGTAATTATGGTGAGAGGGTTATATAGTAACTGGAAATTTCCGTTATGTTATTTTTTAACTAGCAATGGTGTCAAGGGTAATGATTTGTGTATTTTAATTAAATCAAGTATAAAAGAAATTGTAGATATTGGATTACTACCAACAGCGCTTGTATGTGATCAAGGAACTCAAAATCAAAAATTATTTTCTCTTCTGGGAGGAACTGACTCAAACCCAACAACAAATATACATAACCAAAACCTTAATTTAATATATGATATACCACATTTGTTTAAAAGTGTCCGTAACAATTTATTAAATGGTGATATTCAAATAAATAAAAAAAAAATTGTTTTTCAAGATATTGTTCAAACGTATGAAATTGATAAAAATTCAAAAGCTCATAGTATGTGTAAAATATCACCTATTCATTTAAATCCTAATCCATTTCAAAAAATTCCATGCAAATTAGCTTTACAAATATTTAGCAACAGTGTATCTTCAGCTATAAAAACGACAATACATACTGGTCAGTTAAAATCAAAATCTGCTAATGATACAGCTGACTTTTTACTTGAATAAACAATACATTTGACGCATGTAATAGTCAAAATCTTTATGATAAAAATCCTAACAGACGTCCAATGAGCTCTCATAATAAACATATTTTTGAAAACATTAACAAGACTATTTCAACTTTCCAAAACGCTAAAAAAATATGTCACAAAAACAATAAAATTTCAGTGCCACCATGTTTTACGGGAATTGTGTGGTCATTAACTGCTATCAAACAATTGTATGAAATAGGAAGATCTACAGCCGAAAATATCTTTCCGTCGAATGAGAAAACGTTTTTTTTTGTTAACAAATAGACTTAACCAAGATCCTTTAGAAAATATGTTCTCAATTATGAGTTAAAAAAATGAATACACCCGAAATCCAACTGCAAAATTATTCCGCACTTGTTTTGCAAGTATTTGTTCATTTTCCTTAATGAAAGTTTCGGAGAAATGTAATTGTGAAGCAGATCAAGACGAATTTTTAACTATTGATGTTTTATCTAACATCGAAGTTGAAGTTAACAATGATACAAACGAAAACATTTCCGATCAAGAAATTCAAAACGATATAAATGATACTTCTAGTGATGAATATTCAAGTTCAACATGTTCAACATTATCTACTGAGTTAGAGAAACCAAAAGTAACAACATTAGAGGAATGTTCAATAATATACTTTGCAGGTTATCTTGCTAAACGCGCTATTGAACATTTTAATTGTACAAATTGTGAAAAAAACTTATTGACTCAAGATCTTATTAATGAACCAAATCAATTATTAATAACTTTTAGGACTTTCGAACACCTAAATAACACATACAACAAGGGATTAAAAAAACCATCTAGCTTACAAATATTAATATGCAATACTGGTCTTAATGTATTTTCAAAAATGTTTGCAGTTATAAAAAGCGAAAAAGAAATTTTTAAACGAATGTTAAAAGTTGCTATATTAAAATTAAACAAGCAGATTATAAATTTTGATGACTCGACATGTAAAGGACATTATGAATTTATTGTGCAGCTCTTATTAATAACTAGAATTTATAAAGAATGTGAATGGTCGAAAGAAGATAGTTCTAACAAACTTATTAATAAATTACCCACAAAATTAAGAATTTTGTCTAATAAATAAAATACGTCTAAATTCTTATACTTAATACCTATGTGATTACGTGTTTTAATATTTATTTATCAATGTATATTTATTGCTAATGTAGTAATGTTTATGTATATCGCCTTGAAGAAATTGTATCACCAGTAGGTATGTTTAATTTTAATTTGTGTTATTATTTAATAAATTATTATGTTTTAAATTTCAATTTATTTATGTTGATACATAATCTTATGTTCGATAAAATGTCTATGCTTGAATAATTTAATTTTTGATGTTTTATTAATTTTGATTTGTATATTGTTAATTTTTCTGTTTGTAAAATTTATTTTATTTTGCTCGTTATGTTTATAAAAATCATGTCAACAAATTTAAAGTTAAGGAGTGCCCTAATCTAACGTACCTACCTATACCTAAATTTATAATATAAATTAGGCATAACCTGCTAATAATTTTTAACTATAACGAAAATCTAAAATTATTTGATAGTAGGTAAATCGTTATATTTTACAAATATTTTAGATTCTGAACGAAGTGATGAATGTATTGATTTTACTATGGTGTGTGTGTTTTTTTTTTTTTTTTTTTTTTTGTTTTTGTGTCTGTGTACAGCATAACTAGTCGAAATAATGCTCCAATTTCAAACAATGGGGGTGGTTTCCGATGTAAAAGTGAATATCCTTGATGCATTATACAGGTAAAAAGTTAACATTTTCCAACAGTTTTCAACAAAACAACAACAAGAAAAAAAAAAAAAAAAATGACGGAAAAACGGCAATTTTTACGCAAAACCAGTTTTCCACCAAATCGATTTTTTTTTATGGTTGTAATTCAAAAACTAATTACTGAAAATACTTGAAATTTTCACCAAATGTTAATGTCAGTAGTATCCGTATATAGTTAAATTTTCAAAAAATTTTGACTTTTTTTGAGTTATTTATAGACCACTGAAATTTTATTTAAAGTGTCGATAAAAAATGTTTGGATGACCAAAAAGTTTTAAAAATTTGGTACAAGGTTCTCCATAAATTTTTCTTCAAATATCTGTAAAAAAAAACTCTACCGGGTTCAGACAAAAAATTTTTATGAGTGTTTGAAATTTAAATTTTTACAAAACCGCGTTAAATAACAGTTTAGCCTCAAACGATTTTAAATATTTGTTATTATTCAAAAAGTATAAGTCGTAGATACTTGAACATTTTACCAGTTATTAAGATTCGCGTTTTCTTTACGTAATTTAATTTACAAAATATTTTGACTTTTTTGAGCTATTTATAGACAACTGAAATTTTCAATTTTTCTGAAAATTGTTTTTTTATGTGTCGATAAAATCTTTTTGGCCCTATCAAAATACTTGAAAATTTAATGCAAAGTTCCTCATAAGTTTTATTATAGTGATTAAAAAATTATAAGAATACATAGGCACAATTTTTTTTTATTAGCATTTGAAGTTCAAATATTGACAAAAATTCGTCAAAACTATGAATACTTGCAAATTATTTTGTAGGTATATTTCATAAAAATTTTTGTATAAGTAGCTAAGAGTTGAAAATTTAATACAAGGTTTTTCATAAGTTTAGCTTACAATTATTATAAAAGAACTTAAATTTTGTTGTATTCAGGCCATTAAAACATAAACCACCTTTTTCACCAACCACTAGAAATTATATCCTAGGCTGACAAATCATCTTCGTTCAGAATCGTTTTTCGTATACAATGATAACTAACATTGGATTCAAATTTAACACTCCTATAATATAATATAATAATGATCCATACGGCACCTAATGTACAGCAGTGCGGTACTCACTTGCCCGCTTTTTTTTTTTTTTTTTTTACGGCCATTGAGGTTATCTTGCCATAGATCAAATCCTTTCCCATTCTTCCCTATTCTCCGCTACCTCCTTCCAATCCACGTGCTCATATTCCGCTCCACCAGCACTTATGAAATCTTTTTTAATTCCATCTTCCCAGCGCAGCCTTGGTCTACCTAGTGGTCTTTTTCTCTTTGGGTTTTCCTTTAGTACCCTTTGAACCATTGAATCTTGCTTCCTAATTGCGTGTCCTGCCCATTCCAACTTACTCCGTTTGATCTCGTTTATAATATTTGGTCTATTGAAAAGCTCCGTCAGTTCTTGATTATGCCTTTTTCTCCATCCTTGAAGATCTTGATCATATATAGGTCCATATATTTTACGAAGTACCTTCCTTTCAAAAACCGCTAATCTTTCTTCCTCAGTCTTTCGTAACGTCCAACATTGTGAACCATACAGCATTATTGTCAAGTACAGCTGAGTTTTAACCTCTTTTGACAGGACTTTCGAGCTTAATAGTTTGCCTAATGCATAGAAGCATATAGTTCCCATTTTTATTCTTTGTTGAATTTCAATTTGACATTCATTCTTCTGCGTTACAATCGTGCCCAGGTATTTAAAATCTTCTACTTTTTTGAATTCGTACTGACCAACTGTTATGGTTTCGGTTTCCTGAAGGTTATCCAGTTCCCTACTAACTTTCATGTACTGCGTTTTTTCTATGCTGAGATGTAGCCCTACTTTCATTGCCGATTCTATTAACCTGCCGCATAAATCTACCACTTTTTGTTCATTTTCTCCTAGCAAGACTATATCGTCTGCATAGGCGAGCAGACTAAAGCAAGTTTTATCCATTCTTACTCCTTCATCTCTTCCAATATTTATTTCTCGGATCACCTTCTCTAATACTAAATTAAAAAGTACTGGCGACAAGGCATCCCCCTGTCTAAGTCCGGTTCTTACCTCCACCATCCTCAATATCGCGTTTCCTTCTTTGACTTTGACTTAAGTTTGTCTTATACTAGCTTCAACTAAATGTACTATTTTCCTTGGGAAATGGAAATGTCTCAAAATTTCGGTTATGCTAGTTCTATCTATACTGTCATACGCCTTTTGAAAATCAACGAAGATAACATGGAGTTCCTAATTATATTCCCAGCTTTTCTGGAATAACTGCCTGATTATAAATATCTGATCTGTCGTTGACCTATTTTGCCTGAATCCACATTGATAGTCTCCCACCACTTGTTCGGCCAGAGGTTTGATTCTATCTAGGATGCAATATGATAATACCTTATATGTTGTGTCTAGTAACGCTATTCCTCTATAGTTACTACAGACTTGCTTGTCGCCTTTTTTGTGTATTGGGTATATGTATGCTACTCCCCAATCTATCGGTAAAATTCCCGTCTTCCACACTTCTTTTATCAACAAGTATATACTTTCTACCATGGAGCTGTCCGCATGCTTTAGAATTTCCCCTTGAAGGTCATCTTCTCCTGGTGACTTGTGGTTTTTGAATCTTTTGATCTGTTGTTCGGTTTCTTCCTTTGATGGTGGTGGGCAGGGATCATCATTGGGTTCGTTGTGTCCATATGTAAATGTATCAACTGGTACTTCACAATTGAGTAGCTTTTCAAAGTACTCTGCCCATTTCTCCATTATTTTTTCCTGATTCGTCACTAGGCTTCCATCGTCCTTTTTCAGAAATTTTTCTTGTCTTCTATATCCACCTATAAAACTATTTACCTTGTGATATAGCTGCCGTGTACTGTGTGATCTGTAATCTTGTTCTGCCTCCCTTATTAAATTTTGAACATACTTTCTCTTTTCACATCTGAAAATGTTATGAGCTTCTTTCCTTTTAACTCTAAAGATTCTTTCTTTTTCCTGGTTGCTGGCATCATTCAGCCATTTTCCCTTGCTATTTTCCTTCTTTTCAGGGCTTTATGGTATATAACATTTAACCAGGGTTTCTTCGTTCTATGGGCTTTCCCTAAAACTTTCTCCGACACATTTCCAAGGGTATGTTTAATTATTTTCCATTGCTCATCTACTGTTTCCGTGTTTGAGTTAAATTCTCGCGCCATTTTCTGCATGTTCTCTTGAAATTCTCTAGCTTTCCTACTATCCCTGAGTTTCTCTACATCATACCTGACACCTTCCGGTCTCATATTCCTACTCATTGTTTTTAGCTTAACCCTAAGGTTGCTAGCTACTAGGAAATGGTCAGAGTCGCAGTCAGCTCCTCTGTATGTTCTTACATCCGTTATGTTATTGGAAAATCTCTCATTTATTAATATATGATCTATTTGGTTTACGTGTCTACCATCAGGTGACACCCACGTCCCTTTATGTATGTTCTTATGCGGGAACATTGTACTTTTGACTTTAAGACCTTTCCCTATGGCCATATCCACAAGTTTTGTGCCATTGTCATTAGTCACGTCGTGTAAACTGTTGGTCTATATGATCTCTTTTTCCCTATTTTGGCGTTCATGTCTAATAGTACAATTTTTATTTTGCTATTAATAATCCCTTCTAGTAGTTGTTCTATCTCAGAATAAAAATCTTCTTTTTCTTGTTGTGATTTGTCCTCCGTAGGTGCATGTACGTTAATGAATACGATATCAAACCATTTAGTCTCTATTTTTAGCAACGCCAGTCTTGGGTTAATTATTCTACAATCTTTTATCGTTGGTACTATATTCTTACGTACCGCAAAACCAACTCCATATTGTCCTCTTTCATCACACCCCCCAAAAAAGATTGTCATATTGCCCATGTCTATACTTCCTGCTTCCTTCCATCTTATTTCCTGCAGAGCTACTACTCCTAGACCACATTTTTCTACTTCCTTAATCATACTTTGTGTAGTACCGGGTTTGTGAAGAGTTCGTACGTTCCAAGTTCCAAAAGTAAGTTCCGTGTTTCCGTTTCCATGTCTTTTTCCATTTAATCTAGTCCGAGGCTTGTTCTTAGGATCCTGAACAAAGCATTTTTACGAGGCAGGGTTGTTAGCCCTGCGCTCAACCCCCAACCTGGAGGACCAGACTACCCCAACCACTTGAGGTCAGGGTACGGCTACTGCAGTGTACTAGAGGTACACTGGGCGATGGGAGCGCCACTTTCCCTACGCCAGGATATTTTACAAATATATTTTTAAAACTTTAAACTAAGGATAAAATAATAATAGCATTCAAATAAGCGAAAATTAAATTAAAAATTTAAATTTAAATTTTAGAAGTAACTTTATTAGCCATAGTTGTATAAGTTCCTCATAAATAGTAGAAGATAAATATGAAGTCGATCCACTACCTTTGTTACCGTATTTTGCAATGTGTTGAGACATAAATGGATCAAATTTTGCCAAAACTTTAACGACCATTAAAAAATTACCATTGTGAATTGACCCTATATTTTGATCATGTCCTCGAAATGATAAACCACGAGAAGACAATGACTGAATAATAACCACTAATCTATGTAAAATATTACGCCAATAATTTATTTCTTCATTTATTTGGGACTCAATCTGTTTATCTACACGGCAACTAATATGTCTTCTATCATTCATTATTAAAATACTTTGTTTATGAATATTTGAATTTTCGTGTTGGTTAAGGCGTACATTTGCATTTTTCCAGTCATCATATCCTGTTAACGCTAGTAAATTGTTATTTCCATGATTAAATAATAAACAAGGACCACAAAAAACTTTTCTTAAACTTTCAGAATATACTAGCCATGTCCTATCACACGTTTCTCCATTTTTGAGTACTTTTACAAAAACACGCTTGTTTAAGTACCTTATTTGATCAGAATATTGTCTTTTGGATTTGAATAAATCAACATCTTTATTCTGATGAAAACCGTGTACGACAAAGTGATCACGAGTCATTTCATTACATATCCATAACGCAGGGTCTTTATCGAAAAATACATTGTAATTCTTATGATTTGATTCAAACGCATCATTGCTTACAGAAATACATTTATCAATATTCACACTATCAACTATTTTTTCAACAATATTTGAATTTTCAAAACTACCACTGGTGGTGTCATACATTTCGCCATCTACTCTATCAACTGATTGGTCAAAAACAATATTTAAATTTTAGAAGTACTATTTCTAGTATTACTTATATTATCGATAATTTGTTCAGAATTTTTTGAATACTCTAATTTATTTTTATCGATGTAATTTATAATATTACTAGTCTGTTCAGGAGAGTTCAAATTTGCAAAAGGAATTTCACCAGAGTCATTCACAGAACAGTCAGTTTTTAATTCGGATATATTTGAACAATTTTTATTAGAAGGAAAAAACGAATCCAATTTTTTTGTTTGACTTAATACTTTTTTTTATATGTCATTTTTTTCTTTTGATAATCGTTTGTACTGAGCACCACTTAGTTTAGTTCTTTTCATATTGATTATGCAATATTATACTTTCAAGACTTCGAAACTAAATTTACAAAAAAAAAAAAAGGCAACTGATTTAAAATTTATGTTTACCTTTATAAAACCCTATATTGGGACTTAAATGAAGCGAATGCTTCGATATTTAAATTTATAATATAATTTTCAAATCTAATATCATTATATTAAAACTATAATAAATTGACCTTCTAGCGGGTACACTATTTATTATAACAAAAAAATGTACCCGGTAAAATTTAGAAGTTATAACATTATATTCAATGTTCATAGTAATTGGTAATAATCAGGGCTAGGATTTGTATGTAACAGCATGTTTTTTTGCTACGTCCAAACGGAATTTAAGTGAGTAATGTCCACGATTTATATTATTGTGATGAAAATGGTACTATTTTTATTTTGCATTGTTTTTTTGCATATATAGTATGATCGAATTATTGTATTTAAGTCGATAATAATTAAACTGATCAAAGTATATAACTTTGTTTATGGTCAAACATCAATTTTATTTTTATAAATACGATTCTATGGTACAATATATTATTATGTTCTATATACGTTCACCGATCAGTAATATTTGTAAATTTAAAAAAATATGCAGACGTAGCATATAATACACATATTTCTACTATTAAATGAGAATTATAGATTTTTTTACTAAGATAATAAATAATAATAAAATTAATCTAAGCTAAAAATAAATAAATAATTTTTAATTTTTAATTATGTATTTTATGATAATCAGCTAATCAATGATGTATTTCTTGAAATAAAATATTTTTGTGTGTATCCTTCAAAAACTAAAATGCATATTGTACAATTTTTATTGCATACAAATCCTAGCCCTAGTAATAACTGTATGAAAATATAAAATGAATGTACTTCAAACTTTAATTTATTAACAAAATTTGACCAAAAATAAAAAAATATAATGTATTAAATGTTACAATAGATAAAATTTTTAAAAAATTAGTTTAAGCATTTTAAAATATCTATAATATGTAAGTGACGTAGAATATTTATAAAACTGTTTATAAATTATAAATTAGTTCCCTAGAAGCTTAAATAAAATAATAATTAAATATTTACCTTATCGGAATGACTTGGCTTGGCTTAAAATGTTATGATATCCAGTTCCAAACTACTCGCGTACGTTGTCAACGTTAAAATGAATTTAAAATAAATAAAAGTTTTACGTTTATTGAACGCAACTTTACGCAAAATTATCAATTATTGCTAATAATAGTAAAAATATACAATAACTTTCTGTTACAGTGAATCAGAAGAATAGACGCGGGTAGACATCACGATTAAATAATAATTTTAATCGTGGTAGACAATATTAGTGGCAATAAGTACAATATTATTATCTTTTCCGATAACAGTTATATTTTTAGAAAACACTCATAAATTTGTTTCACATGAACTTGTTAAATGGCATGTCATATGTATCAATAATCAAAACATATTAATTTATAAAATGTATTAAAATAATTTTTCCAATTATCTACCTATCTCTTGATTATAAAAATAAGCCGCCTACCCCAAAAAGCCGCCCTAGGCTCTAGTCTCATAGCCTGCCCCTAAATACGCCACTGCATACTACCACTAAAAATAGTATAAATTATAATAATAGTTTTGTTTTTATTATTGATTAGTTATTACTTATTTTATATATGTGTTTTAATATTTATCAAATTGTTATCATTATCTTATCATTTAATTTTGAGGTTAAATTTTTGGTGAATTCTGGTGATTTTTCAAAATGATATCTGGTGAAACTTATGCTTTTGACCTGGCAATACTGGTTTCAATACACAGTTTTTATGGACCGTGCCGCAACCTAGTATCTATAGCCGTGGTGGGCCGCCGGTGGCACAGCGATTTCAGGAAAGGCACATCCGCACAACATTCTATAATTGACTACCCGTCTACACTTTATAATCATTTTACACTATAACTATTCTATCATCAGGCCCGGATAGGCCAGTCGAGCATTCGAGAAAATCTCGGAGGGCCGCTAAAATATACAGGCGGTAGGAGAAAAAGGCAGTGAATCGCAATGCACATACGTATAATATAATATGCAGCATTACGATCTTTATGGCTTACTTATATATTAGCATTATTAGCTATATCACAATAGACATAATATCTAATTAATAGCCGAAGAAATGACGTATAATATTATCTCGAATACTTAATATTAGGATAAAAATATAAAATGAAACGAAACATTGCTGGTTTTGGGGTTTTCCCAGAAAACAACAACATTATGATAAAATTAACTATTTTTACCATTACTGTTATCGTTTTATCGGTACCCGCTGACAACTACTTTCGTTTCCCAGCTCCCAGTCATTAATCAGTTATTAATTATTATTACAACCGTCACCACTCATTGAGTTTGGTTAATAGTTTTAAATTTAACTTTTCATAATTTAATTCGTTTATCATATTTATTTAAATTCAGTTATGTTAATATCTATTAAAATGAACCCATCTATAAAACCAAAAGGTGGAGCAGAAAAACAGCGACTCAAAAGACTTGGAGAGTTAAAATCAGTTGCTAAAGATCCCAAGCAAAAAAAAGTTGAATTTTTTTTCTTCATCATCGATTGCGCATTCAGCACTAAATAATACCATTGATTATAAATGCAATAGATCGCTCACTGCCCGTATAAAAATACCGCGCGGAAATTATTTCCGATAGAGCGTGTAGTAACCAGTGATAGTTACTGCACGCTTCTTTTACGACGAATGCACGTTCCGTCGTAGGTTGGAAAGTTGAGGTATATAAGTTAACAATAAATTAATAAGACAATTGATACGTTTATTAACTTGTTAAAACAATAAATGAAAAGGCTTTCGTTAGCGTAAGCACAAGTACTTAGCTACCGGAGAGCAAGTGACAACACTGACTTAGTCTAACTGACTCTTAACTAACTCTAATTAAATCTATGATGAGGACTCATATTTATATGGAACATGCCGTGATGGAGAATCGGATGATCTACGTCTATGAAGTGGCGTGATGTGTCTAATCCAATCAGGAGACGGCATTAGTGGTCCGACTCGGTGGCGTGATATAGTCATAGGCCACTGGTAAGTCTGTACCACTTGGCATTCCTACCTTAATATTTAAAAGCTGTTTTAGTAACTCTTTGGGGGTTAATAAGCTTGAGTGTATTAATCCTACTTTGGCTGCTTGTATGACGTCGAATTTCGGTCTCGGCTTTATATAATTCTAATATTAGATTGATTTGAATAAAATGATACGCTAGAAAGCTTCTCATATTAGCTTCTGACGTCATATTTCGCAGTTCAACTAAATCTTTGTTGCTATTAATTAATACTTTTGGGCCCTCGTCCCTGTCGAGTTTAATTACTTTAACTTGCTTTTCTAAAAAATTAGCTTCCGTGCTATTACTATCGGTTAATTGGTTAACAACAGTATTTGTTCTTTGAACACAAAAACGATCGCACAACCCAAATAGAATTTGGGCTGCTCTCGCTATTGCTTTATATGGGATCCCCCTTTTCGAAATTCGAGAATGATTTATAGATTCGAAAATTACTCTTTTCTTTTCCTCTGTTGTATAAACCAATAATTTACTTAGTTCGAAATTGGTTTCGCAATTTGTTAGATCAATTTTTTGTTCCTGAAAAAGAGCACACACACTATTGGTTGTCTCCATGAAATTGTTAATTAATTTGATACGTTGGAGAAATGCTGAGATATCATAGAAAGCCACAGGTCCCATTTTGTCGTCATAAATTTTATTGGACCTTGGTTTTCGAAAAACAAACCGGAATGTGATAAGATTCTCTCGTCAGTATATTTTTCGATGCCGTAAATGGAACAACAAGCAACCAATAATACAACCATTATTCTGAAATGGTGTACATTATAGATAAAATTAAATTAAATATTTTTCTTAATATATAATTATAATCGTTTTTTTTTCTTTTATAAATAACTTACGATATTAATCTGTTTTTTATTACATACGCGGAACAATTTATCAAACAAGCATTTAGTAATGGTCACGTCGGTACAAGGGTCATGCGCGTATGTTATCGCATGATTTTTGTTACATATTTGGTTGTGCGTTTCCGTTAAATTAAGTAACCTCCCCCTTTTCTCGACGTGCCCTATTTCTTCGGAAACAATTACTTGTTTAGTCCTTATGTTTTTTAGTTGTAAATAAAAAATTTGATTATTCCTTTCGTCATAACTAGTTATCTCTAACATAGGGTAATTTCCCAGACCTAAACGTTCCATTATTTCTTTATCTGTACTTCCATTCCAGAATACAATAATCGGTTTAGTTTGGTTCTTCTCTAGATATCTCTTAATGCATTTAACGTTTAGATTGCTGTTTCCCGTATTTATGCTTTCTCGCATTTGTCTTAAAACCGGAAATAACAGTTCTTCTTTATCTTTGAAAATTCTACAGATTTCTTTAATTGCTCTTAATACGTCATTTTCCCCCATAGCTTTGACTTGTCTACTTTTTGTAAGTAGTAGAGGTCTCCCTTCAATTTTGATTGTCCTATAACGGTCTAAACTGTTAGACAAAGCGCCCGAAATTAGTACAATGTTTGTTCTGTCAAGCATTCCGAATTCGAAATCCATAATAACGAACTTGCTGTTTTTATTTGTACTATAACAAAACAACAGACATGTGATTTAGAATAATTATTATATTTCTAAAACAAAAACCCATTTACTAATTAATACTAATGATAATGATATGATTATGATTACTTATAACAAATAAAAAAAAACTTAGAGGATCCTACAGCTATATATATATATATATGGCTGCATACGAATTGCGTCCCAAAATACAAAAATATATATCGCGATATTCGAGTTGCGTCCGCGATATTTGCACAACACATACGAATTGCGTCCGCGATTTTCTCGCGACATATCCGAGTTGCGTCCTGGTTAATAATTTATTAATTGGTTAATAATCCACATAATAATATACATATTTTCCTTCCCACTTTTACAGACTGAGGACTGTCATTTATATAAATGGTGTGGTTAAAAATTGTAATAATATTAACTGTGTGGTGGTTAAAAATTGTAATTGCATATTATAAATTATTTATTGTTTTAAAATGTTAGGTTGATTTAAAAAATATGATATAGTTAAAAATTGTAATATAAATATTTATGTAGGTATCATTTATGCATCGGTAAATTTTTATTTGCCAATTTTTGAACAAAGTCAAGACGTGTTATATTTTGGTTTTCAAACTCAGTCATAGTTTTTTTAATAAATTCTTCTTTTTCCACATCCTCTCTTCGTTTATTACTTAAATTTGAACTTCGCATTTTAATATAAATATCTGTTTGGACATTTTTCAGTACTTCAACAAATTGAAAAATATTGGGATACGACGAATAAAACATGCTATTTAATTTTGAGTGAAATGATTCACATGCGTTGGTGGTACTCATTAACGAGTTTGAAAACTCGGCCCATAATGACGGTTGAAATTTACTTTCCAGCAAAATATAATTTTTTTCAAAATAATTCAAAAAATTATCAACTCTTTCATCGTTAGGTTTTATAGCCATTAGGTCTTCATAAAAACAGTTATTAACCTCATCGGGTTTTAAAAATGAAAGACCAAAGAATAATTTCAAAAATTTTCCAATTTCAGATTTATTTTTAAAAACTGTAGATAGACCAAGACTTTGAATTTTTCTCCAGATTGATTGTCCGAGATGAAATCTACAACCTTTGCGTATGACATCAGGAAAAATATCTACAACTGCAGAGTGTATTGCTTGTTCAAAGTCTGCATAAATTATATTGGGGGCAAAATTTAAATTCAAATCGTTCATTTTTTCTATTAAACTATAAAACGCATCTTTATATATTGATATAGTCTTGCCTGTTAGTAAAAAAAATACTAAAGGAGTATAAGTAGTATTTTTAGCACCATGAATTATAAATAATTGATAGAAAAGCTTAGGGCAACTTTTAAATGTGCCATCGATATATAAAGTTTTACACTCACTTAAAAATTTTAAATTTGTTGTCGTTGAAAATGCTACAATATTTTTTTCAGTGTTATTTATTAATAAAAATATTTCGTCTTTATTAGTTTTTATTTCGCCTAAATTGGTTAGTGCCAAATGCAACTCTTCTAAATCTGTAAGCAATTTTGGAATAATGCTCGACCGAGCATAATGAATATTTTTCCTTATACGGTTTATATCTGTGGTAGTTAATGTACTTACATCTCCTTTACGCAACTCCCGATGTAAAATTTTGCATGGCTTTTCACATGGGTCATCTAGAGCTTTACGCTTTAATTTATTACCAATTTTTTGACGATTTAAGACGTTTTCGTCGTCTTTATCATGTTCATGATTTAAAGCACTAAAAATTATTTCATTATTTTCGTTCATTTTAAAATAACACTTGCATAAACGTTTAGAACACGACCACCTCTGAACATTATTATTTAAAAATTTTTGGAAAGCAAATTTGTATCCATTAACACAATATAATAATTTATTTTTTTCACTGGTCATTTTAACTACTTTAAGATTTTCCATTGCAAAGTTAAATTAATATTAAATTAATAAATATAAATTTAATAAAAATAAATTAAAATTTATAAAACGCTAATGTTTTGTCGAACAAATGGAGTATCGAAGTAAGACTAATGCTAACACGAACAAAATTAATTTCCAACAATAAATTTAAGGTGATACTTACAGATAAGATATCGATAATCGAGATTATCTACAAGTTTATCACCAAACACTATTCTCAGTTGCTGAAAAACCCATGGCCCGATAAAAAATACCCTGAGTAAACCGCGGACGCAACTCGGATATGTCGTGAAAAAACCGCGGACGCAACTCGGCTGTGTCGTGATAAAACCACGGACGCAACTCGGACAAAATATCATTTAGGGACGCAATTCGTATGCGCTGAAATATGTTATGACACCTTAAGTGTTCATAAATCGGTCTCGAAATATTTTTTTGTATTATTAATGTGGATCCTGTAGTCCTTCCTCCCTTTCTTTATTGTTATATTTTCATTGTCGTGAATCATTATCACCTCGTATGGCCCTGACCAATTAAAACATAATGCGTTTTTCTTGTTCTGTTCTTTTAGTAACACTTTATCTCCTACGTGTAATTCTAATATGTTTGCGTTTTGGTCATAATATTGCTTATTGGAATTTTTCTTTTTTATTAGATTTTCCCTTGCTATCTTATGTGTTTCCTGCATTATTCTTTTTAAATCTAACGCGTAATTATCATAATTATATTATGGTTCAGTCGTTTGAAAAAAACGTGTCGGAATTATTGGTTTTTTCCCGAAAACTAACTCGTATGGAGTATAATTTGTTGAAGTATGCACCGTGGTATTATAGCAAAACATAGCATAACTAATTAACGCGTCCCAATTATTATCTTTGTCTACAAAACTGCGTAGGTAAGTACGTTTTCAAAGTTAAATGTGATCGTTCCAAATAACCATTTGAT
>NW_026083446.1:0-25544 GCF_020184175.1 Aphis gossypii
TATTATAATGAATTGTATTCTATAACTTTTAAATATAGCAATAACTATACAAGAAAATTGAAAAATTAATTTTTTTGATTTGTTATAAATGGCTTTATTTAAACTGTTTAAGAGGATGTTGTACTAGTGTGTGTAGATACATTGTTGGAAGCATTTTATGCATAATTATGTATAATTTGTTTTTAAATTACGATAGAGTCATATTTTTTAAATTTATGTTTTTGGGAATTCAAATCAAAATGTAGCTAAAAATTAAAGTACCGAAAAAAACTGATGAGAGAACATAGATAGGTAATGTTTTTCTTTTAAGTTTTTTCATAGGTTAATTTCACTTTAATAATCTGTTTAAAATAAACACACAAAATTATAACTGCTAAATGTATACCTAATATTTTAATACGCACAGGGCTGGATTAAGGTTTTTGCCGCCCAAAGGCTAAAATGAATTTACCATTTATTTTACATAGGTAAAATTTACTATTTCGTTTCGACCGTTAAAATTTGCCACCCTAAGATTTAGCCTATACAGCCTAAGCGGTAATACGGCCCTGGATATGCATTAGTTACTGACAGAGACAACACGTCCGAGTATATATATAAATTTAATATTTCATTTAATCATTAAATACTAAATTATTCAATGATTTTCACCATTGATTATAAAATATACAAATAAAGAAAAAACGTGAAGTATAAGTTTCGATGAAATGTACATTAAAGAATTTTTAGAGTATTCAAAAAATTATGATTTTATTGAAGGTTTTGAAAACTTTGGACATTATAAATTATTTTATTATTTACATTATTACATTATTTTGGACAAATAAAAGTGCTAATTGCGTTATGGTGTTTATAGCTCGAGGATTGTTTTCACCATGGAAATTTCCAGTCGCGTACTTTTTGGCTCATTCAGAAGTAAAACATAAATTACTTAAAGATTTGATTATTGATGTCTTAACTGAATTATTTAAAAACGGATTGTATCTTAAAATATTAGTGTGTGACCAAGGTACAAATAATCAGAGTGTATTAAAATCGTTAGGCGTAGATGAAAATAAACCTTATTTTTTTGTTGAAAATAATAAAATATTTTCAACTTTTGATTCCCCGCACTTAATAAAAAGTTAAAGAAATAATTTAATAGGTTGTAGTTTTGAAAAGGATAATATGACAGTAGCAGCGTTTAGTGATATTACAAAAACGTATGAAATAGATAAAAATAATATAAAAAGTAAATCTCTCCTAAAAATTACTGAAGCTCATATCTATCCAAGTTCATTTCAAAAAATGAGTGTCAAATTAGCCGTGCAATTTTTTAGTCATATTATGGCGTCTACTATTCGTACATGCATTGAAACCGACGAATTAAAAAGTCAGACAGCAAAAAACACAGCCGATTTTGTAGATTTTATAAATAAATTGTTTGACTGCTTAAACAGCAAAACATTGTATAGCTCAAATCCATACAATTGTGGACTATCTGATTCCGGTACTGAAAAACCATTTTTAAATAATGCTGCAAGCCTGCAACATATTTTATAAATCTACAAAAAAACAAAAAAGGCAAAATTACTAAACCTCCTTGTTTCAAAGGTATTACTCAAACAATAACCGGCATTCTGAGTTTTTTCGAGGAAGCAAAATCAATTAACAACGAAGTCAGTTTTATATTAACTAATCGGTTGAATCAGGACGTACTAGAAAATTTATTTAGTATTATGCGACGAAAGGGTGGCTACAATAAGAATTCTACAGCAAGAACGATTAGAACGTCATTTAGAAGTATTTGTATAAGTATTTTCATTATGTACTTCTAAAGGAGCAAATTGTGAAAATGATATTGAAAATACTGATTACCAAACAACCAAAGAAGTGTCAATTTTATTGGAGGAAAAACAGATAAATAATATTGAAAATAATGAAAATGATCAATCTTCAGATACAAATTCGGAATGCAGTATATATCGGTTCCAGAGGATTTAAATACAATACCAGTTACATTAGAAGATTGCTCAGTGACATATTTCGCCGGCTATTTAGCATTTAAATGCATAAAAAAAAATTAATTGTGAATATTGTAAGGGTGAATTGATTATAGAGAAAGATTTAAATGATAAGAATCAAATGCTAATTATAAATAAAAATTCTTCTTCTTCATTTAACACAGGCCTTAAGACACCAACGAAAATGCTTAATTCTATAATCGATACTATTTTAAATATTTTTGAAAAAATTTTGACAACGTTAAACATAAAAAAAAATCAGGCATAATTTAATCAACAAATTACAAACTAATGAAAAAATTAAAGCATGGGTTGAAATTAATGCCGATTGTGTTGAACATAAATTATATATTATAGAACAGCTTTTAATTTGTAAAATATTTAAAAAAACTAAACTTTATGCAACAACATCAAAATTAGCAAAAATTGAAAAATTAAAAATTTTAAGTCACATTTAAAATATCTATAAATATTATTATTTTTGAAAATTATTGAATTTTTTTATTGACTTTATTGTTTACGTGTACTTATATTATTATTTTTTTTATTTTTATACATCGCCTAATATTGTTACCTAATTGTTCACGCGTGTTATTTTTGAAAATTATTGACTATTTGATTTACGTATATATTATTAATTTTTACTTTTTTACATCGTCTAATATTAGTACCTAATTGTTTACGCTTGTTATTTTTGAAAATTATCGACTATTTGGTTTACGTGTATATATTATTATTTTTTACTATTATTTTTATACATCGCATAATATTAATAATTTAAGTTTACCTACATTTGTTATTTTTGAAAATTATTGAATTTTTTTATTGACTTTATTGTTTACGTGTACTTATATTATTAATATTTTTTTCTTGGATAAAGGTGCGGGCATCCAAATTCTGTTGCCTTGGGGCTTAACTTTTTCAAAAACGCCTCTGTGTATTTTTATTATTTAATATACTTTTATAGTTAAAAATATTTAAAATCTATAATTCGTAATCGTAATCGTAATCGGTGCCTATCGTGAATTCAATCCGCCGTTCCGATCTCTGGCCTAGTTACCTAAATAATATTATCATAGTCCGTGGTACCGATATTGCCGGAATTCCGAGAATAGCCAGAAAATAACTTGTGTATAAATAACAATGTACAATCAATACAACAGCGATGTCTATTGGAATAAAATAAATCTAAAAATACGGTTTCCAAATATTCCTACAGCTCGGCTTATCTGTATATTTTATAATCAATGATTATTGATTATATTATTGTTTTTATTTTTGTATTTAATTGTGTCAGCAGTAAGTTGTGAGTTCTATAATAATACAAAAATACGAATCGGCGTGTTATCTGCCGCCACCGGCATGCCGATTGCCGGTGCGCATTGATTATTACAGTCGCGCTGCCGCCGTACCTACTCTTGTCTTTCCCGTCAGTCGCCGTGAGTTAGTCCGATGCGATTAATATTAAATACTTAAGAAAATCGTCGTCTTTTTAAATTAAATTGTGACTCGCTGACGCTAATCACCGCTTATACTTTTGTAGTTTTGTTTTATATCACTTATGTTCTCATAATACATTGCGGAGGTGCTAATTGCCATGTATTTTTGTTTTACCGGCCTTTTTTTATGTTTACGTGTGCACGAATCGCCATGTTCGTATTTGATTGATATATTATTTTCTGTGTCACAATTTGTCGCCATCTTATTATTTATTTATTTTACTGTAGTTATATTAAATATTTTGTTGTGTGTGAATTTTATTGAGTGTGTAGGTAGCAGCTGGCCAGCAATGCTCCGACAAAACTGTGAGTCCTATTTATTTATCTTTTTATCATTATAATATTATTATTACATTTATTTTATTGAACCAAAAGTAGCCATCTTTTTCTATATTTTATATCAACTAGGTATTTTAGCTTGCAGCTCTAATAGCTGCTCTCATATTATAATATTGTGTTAATGAACCAGAAGGGCCATAACTTGAACTTATTTATTGTTTATTTTATATTTATATTTTAGGTATAAATCTAGTTTAGCAATCCCTCGAAATTTCGATATTTTTTTTGGAATCCTATGTATTTTAATGTTTTAAAAATGATCGTGCAAAAAGTTTTTTTCCGGAAATCCCATTAGTTTTATAGTTATAACCACGATAAGTTCACGATTTTCATTTTTCGGTGTCTTGCGCATGCGCAAAACGCATAGTGGCGGTATACATAGTTTTTGTATTTTACGTCGTTATCGATTAATTGGTTAAATTTTTGGTCGTTGTTAGCAAAATTATGGGCATCGTTTTTTAGTCCTGTGACCTACCTTAGGCGGTTTTGCATAGCAAATCGAGGGATATTTTCGTTTTGAATGTCCGAGCGAGCGAGTGGCATTGCTGGCCCCTAATTCCCTTTGAAAATGTATTTAAAAATAAGCATATATATTTTTTTCGATTACTCGAAAACTAATGATTTCCGGAAAAAACTTTTGGCACTATAATTTTTAAAACGTTAAAATACATAGGTAGGTTTCCAAAAAAATACCAAAATATTATGGTTACAAATTATTTTGTACTATTGTTTATAAAAATTTAAATTTAAAATAAAGTACCAGTAGAATAAATTTTTATTAAATCATCGGTTTGACAGATATGTTTAAGTATGAATACTACGACACATATTATTAGGGTACTGGTCTGTTATCGCCCCGCCACGGGAACGAAAAATTTTATCGCCCCGCCAATTACGAATGCGGCGATTTCGAACATATTATTTTATTTATACCTACAACAATTACCTATCGCTTTAATTTATTAGTTTAGGTAATTTTACGATACTAATCGGTTATCGCGACTACCTAACAAAAAATATGACTGCGCGTGTTTCGGCACTCGTCGCTACGCTCCGCACAAATCGAAAATATCCCTTGACTTGCTATGCAACGCCACCTCAAGTAGGTCACAGGGTAATCACTGCCCATATACTACAACATAATTTACCCTGTGACCTACTTAAGCGCAGACCTACTTACACGCGCAGTCACATTTTTGACTTTTTTCTGAATTTTTAATATTTCTTCGGGCGGTTAAATTTTTTGTTAGGTAGTCGCGATAACCGATAAATACCGTAAAATTACCTAAAACTAATAAAACAAAGCGATAGGTAATCGCCGCGTTCGTAATTGGCAGGGCGATAACAGACCAGTACCGTTACCTACCATTTATTTATGAGAATTACCATTTTCCTATAGTTTTAAGTGGAGAAAAATTAATAATTTTGTCAATAATTGAACCTATGTATTTTTCATATTCGAACCGGTAAAGCACGATTCCGTACGTTTTACCTTTTTGGGAACACGATTTCGTACGATTTTGTTCAAACAATAGATTGTCAAAAAGGCCCCAAAAACAACACGATTACGTACGATTGTCTGTGCAATGTTGCCATTTAATATTGTTAATTCGTGTAAAAAAAATTTTTAAATTGACAGTGCCATTTTTCGCTGGAATCAGTAAGTTCACCTAGTACGCCGGGCGCCGGCTCCGGCATACTGTACTTGGAAGAACAAGGTGGCCGGCTGGCAAAATATAACCGTTTGTTTGGACCCTTACTTATAGTTAAGTATACGTGAAACGTAGATAAAATGCTATAACTATGGCCGAACGCGGCGTATTACGTCCGTCGTGTATAGCTACTCCGATATAAACTTTCAATTCGACGGAAAACGCCGCGGAATACTCAGCGTACGAAACGCGGCGGAAAACGCCGTGTATAGTCACACTTATAGCGGTTGAACCGCAACATGACACGGTCGAACGCGGACCGCGGTTACATTTAAAATCAAAAATTTCGAAATTTTTTGGCGGTTCAGCCGCTGCGGCTCAACCGCTATGTGTGGCCCCAGCCTAAGTCAAATAGACAAATCTGGCAACATTGCACTGAACTCTTGGGTACAAAACGTACGGAATTGTGTTCTACCCATTCGAACATAAGTACAACATACAAAAAATTTATATATAGGTATACGAGTAGGTACATAAGTACAATGTTTATAGGCATTCAAGTTAAAATTGAATACTTAACATTTATTTTCATATACTATATTGACATTTTTTAGCATTCAAGACAAATCTATAATTGTCTAGATACTTTTGGCTTTTCTTTTGGTAAATATGTTAGTATGAATTTTTATATTTATTAATAATACTACAATTTGTATGGAATATAACAGTAATAAAAATATAATGCATTCAACTAGACTTCTTATACTTTGATTTCAATAAAATATAAATGTTACATAAATTTAAAAATTGGTTTATTTTTTATAATTAACATTATGTCAGATGAATATCTCTGTGAATATCAGTTACTTTGAAATTTTAATACCTAATTATGTGACTCTAATATATTTAATATGCCAACTGAAAAATAATAAAAATAATATAATTTATAGTACAAATACAATTTATGAGAAAATTTGAAACCAGTAGTACCATAATGACAATGTTTTATTTAATTAACTAAACCATTATGAACATTTTTATTGTAATTAATATCACAATAAAAATAACTAAGTACAAAAGTAATATTAAATCAATTTTAATTACAGTTATTTAGGACGTAGCACCTGTATGTGTTGTCTCCATCTTACACACATAGTACATAAGATAGTACATTTTTGTTCATCAGTTTTAATAGCGTCAAGAATAACGTGTTTTTGATGTTGGAGTGAATTGACCTATTATAGGTAAAAAAAAAAAATAGGTCTTAAATATTAGCTGAGAACATTATTGTGTTCTCTCAATGGTTTTTTTATAATATTTTAATTTTTAAATGAGTTATTATTTTTAAATATGTATCATACTCATAACTCACTTGAAAAATAAAATATCTTAAAAAACCATTGAGAGATCACAGATATTTTCTTTACTAAAAGTTTTATAATAGGTCAATTTACTCAAATATCAAAAATAAAAGCATATTATTGAAACTGGTGAACAAAACTTTAATATGTCTTACATATATAAGAGGAAGACAACACATGCAGGTGCAAAGCCCTCTTAAAAAATTTAACAACTAAAAATACCAGTTACAATAAATCACATTTTGCATAGTATATGGAATTATAAACATACATAAAAAACACTTTCAAAAAATCGCTTATGTTATAATAATAGATATATAATAGTTTGTACTTAATTACACTTCAAGTGGCAATTATACATTAGGTAAATAATATATTTAAAATCAAAATAAAAGTATCTGGGAAACGAAGAACTTTTTGTTTTCTTGTTGCTTTACTTTTCTCTTTTTAAACTAAAGTCCATTGTTTTCCTTGCAATACTCTACAAATCATTCTTCCAATTTATTCTGGATTTGTGTTATTTGATTCATGATTACTTCAAAACTAAAAGTAACATTGAAAATTAATAAAATAATGCTTTTTTATTAGAAAATATAAGAATTGTTATGGTTATAGCCAAAAAGACAAAATTATAATAATAACCCACACCCATTTCAAAATATTAATGGGTTTAAAATAATTATTTTATTCAATATCAAAATAATTAATCTTTATAGAAATAAAATAATTAAAAATTGTATAACTTACCATTTTTTGTTTATATTAATTTTGTCGTGTTCAGTATTCAAAAATAATGTGACATTCATTTTTTGAGAATCATCCTGTTAAAAAATTAAATTAAATTAAAGTTCATTAACACTTTGTTTATTTAAAAATTACTTCAAAATGTGGGTGATGAAACTGTGCTTCTAGCACATGATCATCAGTCATTTCAGCAAAAGATTCACTTATCTCTCGTGGATAATTCAATTCGCTAAAATTGTACAAACCACAATGTACTGCTGGAATAGGGTATGCTCCAAATTGTGATGCTAAAAGTCTTACATTTGTTTTTGATACTACTTTAATTGTTCCATAATCAACATATAATAACTAAAAAAAAAATGAAAATAACATGAATATTTTTGCCAAATAAATGAAGAATTTTGTTTATAATAACAATAGGTTTTTAACAACATTAAAAAAGAACCAGTAGGTTATAATTAAAAATAGTTTAAAATTTAAATAGTGTTTACACATAAAATATCAATAAAAATATGTATTATATTATGTAAAAAAAAAAAAATATTTATGATATTCTAGATGGAATGGTAGATTCATTATATTATTGAAATCCTGAACTTTTTCCTTCCTGAAATTTTTTAGTATGAGTATGTACTATCAAGACTATAGTTGCTACGGTAATTCCTAAACAAACGTTTTTACAAAATATTACAGTGTATAGAAGATTAAATAAATTAACTTTAATAAGTATTCAAAGAATTATAACTATTACTCTGCAAAAGTTTAAAACCAGTTTCCACGCCAAATAAATTATTTTAAATGGAAATACTTAGTTAGTAGTACTAACCATTTACTACTAGTTATATTTTATTTAAAATTTATTATATTCATGGATGGTGTATTGTCATTATTTTACTTTTCATGTTTCATATAGAGTTAAAAGTATTATAAATCAATTACTAATTACACATATCCAGATACTATGCTCTAAAACCACCTTAAAAAATACCAGATGTTAATTTGGTTTTAGAAAAAAAGCAAATAAATAAGTCAGGTCTTAGACAGGAGGGCTCTATGTCACCTGTCCTATTTAATTTATCATTACGATATTTGGAATCTTTAAATGGAGGTACACACTGGAAACAGTGCAGCTGACAGCGAGAAGTGGAAAATTGGTTGAAAACGGGATGGTCCTAGTGTTCACTTACACAAGAACAATGTATTAGACCATTTAATATTTCCTACTTTTATTAACAAATATGGTGTATTCAACACACATTCCCTAATAATTTGTATCCAATGCTTTATTTAATTACTTATTATAAGTGTGTATTGTGTAAACTTGAATTTTTTGATCTATGGTTTAAAGTTAGCTAAATAAGCTTCTTATATAAATATTAACTTGCAAACTAAAACAAATTGTTATCAACTTATAGATTAATATTAACTATAAACGTATAAAAATCTTAGTCACTTTCACATTTTCTTCATCAACAATATTTAAAACCATAGCCCTGTGCCACAGATTAGAATCTTCATAGCATGAGGCACATGACAATTCTGGAAGAATAAGCCTTGGTATAACTTCATATTTTTTTCATTTTTTTCGTAGTACTCTCTATAACAAATAATTAACAATATATAAGTTACAAAGCTATAAAGAACAACAACATAACTACAAATCAATGAAATAATAAACCAACTGCAATGTGTCCATGAATTTATTCAGATTATTGACTTCTGCTTCTAATTGAATATAAAATGAACTTGGGTTGTACACTTCAGAAACTATGACTTTTGCTACCTTTTGGTCGTTCAACTAATTTTAGAATACCTAAATTTCCCATTGCAGATATCCTTTCCAGTGTAATGCAATAAAAAATCATCAGCCTGTTCATAATACAAAACAATTTAGCAAAGCTTCAAATTAAATTTTTATAATTACAACACAAATTAAATACATTTAAAATCAATTTATTGAAATTTATTTAAGTTCAAAATATTGATTAAAATGATTAAAACATCATTTAAAATAAAAATTGAATTATTATTTTCAATATTTTTCATAACTGTTCAACAAAACATAAAAATTATTGGAAGATCAAAAGATTTACTTTTTTTATGAAAAGATAAAACAAAACATAATAATATGTATTATCTTAAAAGGTAAAAGCTGTTTTATTACATACCATTAATAATACAATGGAACTGTTATCTTGGTGGTTTATTACGTCTACATTTTTATTTTTAAAACATTCTGCATAGGCAAAAGGATCTATTGTAAACAGCTGATTATTTTCTATTTCAACCATTTTGTCTAAAGATTCAAACATGTGTTTTTCAGAAGAATAGCCATACTTTAATGGTCATAAGCTCGGCCATATTCTGCCTAAAAAAAATATAAAACTAAAATATTTGTTGTAAATAAAAACTATTTATTTTAATATATTACACAGTATAAAGACATCAATTCATTGAATTTGACACCATTTCGATGCTTATTAAAGAAATGAGAAAGATTATACAATATAGTCTTCGGAATATTTTTATAATACAGTGATAGATCTGAAAACAAAAAAATTGTTTATTAACATATTTATTTTAATTATATATTTTATACATCAGAGGTGGCTTGAATATAATTTTTAAACACACAGTATTATAATACAATGAAAAAATTTTGATGCATCATTAGATAGTTAAGTTGGTTGGATAGTCAATTAAGATGAGATACAATTAAATTAACATTTTAAACTGTTACATAATATGTATTTTGTATATTATCTTGTATATTATACTTAGATAATAATGATGAAAGTTAATTAATAGGATATAATAACTTTACTGGTTTGTTGGATTACACTAAAAAATAGCCATAAAAATAAATATCTACTATATGTAACTATTATAATAAAATTAAAAAAAATGTAATTGTAGAGTTTGATAGTAAGTCTACTATCGATATAACACTGACAAAATATTATCCTTTGGATCATTGAAGCCCAGGAAATACATACAATTCAACACGATGCTGCCTATAATTACAGACAAAATTTAAAATATCACTCATAAATACAAAACGAGACATGCCTGAAAGTATATGACTAGGGCACAGAGGACCTAGCAAATGCACACACATATATAAATATATATATATTCATTTTGTAAGTCATAGAACATTGAAAGTAAAATACAAGTTTATTTCATACTTTTCTTAAGTTACACAAGAAATTTTACTTTGTTAAATTATGTATTTATATGGTTTCTAGTGCAATTTTGCCAGTATAGAGTTTTAAATGTTATTTATAGGTATACATTTTTTATAAATAATAAAGAAAATAAACAATACATTTCCAATTAAGTATACAAATAAGCGAATGAAATCATGTTTTGATTTTTAATATTAGGTATATTTATCGTTAGCTATAGCCTATAACCAACAACATTGAACGGCTAATATTATATTTTAATCACATAAAATATACACACGTCCCACACATTAACCATACTAACCTTCTAAGATATCTTCTAGTTCACTTCGTCTATCAGCTTCGAATAGAACACAATTATTCTCATCATCAGTTACTTTTACATAAAATATAGATGGTAATTTGTATGCCATATCTCTGATACTTCTGAATCCATATTTAAAAAAATCAATATGAATGTTATATTCATTCTGTAAAATAATTAACCAATAGATTATTCTTTGAATGTATTTATTAATCGTTAAATTTAATGAAATTAATTTATAAGCAAAAATAAATATCTATTAATGATACAAAATATGTAGATATCTATTTATATATATAAATTTTAACTAGCAAAGAAATGTATATGACATGTTTAAATAGAACCATTTTCTAATAAATAAAATATAATCAATTAAGTAACCATTAGCTCCTCAAGTTTAATAATCAATGAAATATGTGCTATAAGAAATATTCAAAAAGACTTTCAATTACATAATAAAACCTGCCAACTTCATACAGTCCTAGTTGATGGATTTAGTATAGATGATCATTCTAATGAAACAACGAATAGAAATTTGATATGGATATTAATAATTATTAAATATTACCCATAACCTACATTTAATACAATATATATTTAGTCCATATTTGGAATGAGCAGTACACAGAAAAATGTTTTTAGATTCTATCCTTGTTAAAAATCCCATTAATATATTATATTCTCACAATATACCATTAAATAGAGTACAATTCAAGAAATGGCTCAAGTAGACATGGCGTACGACAGAGACTATAAAAATAGAAACTATAAAGTCTTACCTAAACAATATTGAATCCTAAGAGAATATATTGTATACTTCTACAATAAAAAAATGAAAAACTACCAGAATATCTAAACATGACATGGACAAAACGTTTGCTTTTAAAGCAGATCTGTATAAAATAGCAGCAAAACTTTAATTAGGATTACCCTTAATTGCTTAATAAAAATAAGTTAGCATCTCACGAGGAGCTGTAGCAGATGTACTTTTCTTAAACAGCCTTGGCTCACTCTGTCACAGAATACTGTGGTAAGGAAGCTCCCATAGCAAGTTGTGAGATGTCCAACTCAGGTACACCATGCATAATGCATATAATGTAGGGTATGCAAAATGAATGAATGAGAAAAAAACCAGTATGCATTAGAATATAAAATGTGAATGGGCTCACTAAGAAAACAATATAATAGTGGTATGGAATACATTATCAAAGTAACCCTGGAGGCAATGATCTGGCTGGACTCTTCAAATAATGATATTTAATTTAACATGATGTTTAAATCTTATATATTTATTCACATCAGTAAAAATAATTTATTTTATCTTTTATCTAATACTAAAGTAATTTTAACTATTACAAAAATTCTTTACATTTCTTATGAACAAATAATAACAAAAAATGACTTAATCATTTTAATCAAATACTTACATAAAAAGCGTTTATAAAGTCGTTACACAATATACCATCTTTGTGTTTACTTAAAATTCGGCACATTTTAACTTTCATTGTATCCGATATCCTATCAGAGTCATACATTTCATAGGATTGTGTTGATTTTACAGAACTGAAATAAAAAAAGAAAATCAGAATAATTAATAATACATTTTAGAGAAAGATAGGGTTATCTAATAAAACAGTTTTAATAAGCACATTTTATTTCCAAGTTATATCCATATGAATTTATAAATAACACATGATACGTTATTTAACATAAAAAAAAATCTTTAATTCATAAAAACTAATATTTTTGAAAATAAATTATATTTAATTTAATTTTTAATTATTGCAAAATAGCATTTTGGGATAAAAATTTTAATTTTTGCTATTTTTTATCAATATAATTTTTAATACCCTATTCACAAAAAAAAAATAAATAAATAAATAAATAAATATAATAATTATATAATAATCAAAATTGCCAAAAATATTCTACTTTGGAATAAGGAATTAAAAAATGGCATTAATACAGAGTAAAAATATGTTTTTAAGAAAAATGTAGTACAACCTTATGTTATGTAACAAAACTATTTTATGAAACATTTATTGATTTTTTTTGAAAAACGTAAGTGACTTACATCAAATTAGTCACCCTACATAGCAAATAAATAAATATAATATTTATGATTTTTTTTAAGTTGTAGCAGGATACAATAGACTTTTGAAAGTAATAAAATTTTGTTTCTTAAATGTATATTTAAAACAAGGATTCAATCTCAAAATATTTTAAAATAATATATTATACTTACTATGGTTGGCATAAGTTATCAACAAGAGGATATTTTTTCATCTGATCACTACTTTCGTTTGACAAATATACAGATTTCAACTTGCTGTTATTTAAAATTTTGTTTTCTGAATTGGTAACAGCGACTTTGTCATTAAATGTAGCTTAAAATATAAATAATTAATTAATATTAAATATTAAATGTAACATTAATAATATCAAAAATTAGTTTTAGGATATTATAGATATTTTATACTATACATAATTTCAATATTTTTCATTAATATTGCGCTTTGTTTTAGAACTTATTTAAATACTTTAAATTTAAAAAAAACATTTAATACTAAAACTTTATAATGAGTACATGCAATAATTAAATAATATTAATAATATTTACTTCATGATGAGACGGTTTAGAAGTGAACTGCTGAACTGTTGACGACATACATTTATTTTCAATATTACCTTGAGTTGGAACTATGTAAATTATATGTAATTAATGAACATATGCATAAAGCATGTAATAAAAATACTTTTTAGATTATTACCTTTAAGATGTACTCCTCGTTTATCAATATAAATAAAATATTTTAACATATTTATAGATTCTTCAATATGACTTGTACCCATTTTTTTATAATCCGGATGATTTATTAGAAAATTCTTTAACGTAGGAATGCTCATTCGCTAAAAGACAATTAAAAAATATTTTTGAATAAAATAATTATAATTGTTAATGTTGGAAACATAACTTACTTTTGAAGCATTACACAGATTTTCTACATCGCTCCTGAGTCTTGTTGTTACAGTACCATTAGGTTTTGAGTTTACAGATTTGAGTTTTACACGATCATATCCACGAGCATTGGTAGCATGCCTTGGAGTGCTATTTTCATACCTAGGAGTGTTATATTCATGTGTAGTAGAAATGGTATACTCATTTCTTTGATTATCAAGATTGTTAACACAAAATTTATAATTGGCAGAGTTCGGCAAGTGATTATTACTAATTCTTAAAGTAGAAATATTTTTTTTAGGACGCTGCTTTTTTGTTTTTTGATTTACGACAAGTTCTCTGAGATGTGAAGTTTTTTCATCAACAATAAGTGTTACGAATGAGTTCATGTTGGGTTTTGTGGTATCTAAAATAAAATAATGTACACTATAGTTAATTCAACATCGAATAAAATATTCTATATACCTACCATGCAGTAGTAAGATTAAAAGCTGTATTTAATGCATAATAATTTTTTATAGCAATCAGCGTCATTTTTCATGATTTACTACCCTTAGCAACCAGATAATTAGATCTAAATACAACTATTTTGTGTAATGACAGAAGTTCCCTCAAAATTAAATAAACAAATTAACTATGATTATTTGTTGTACAAATTTATTGAATGCAGTTACCTAAAATAAGCTCTGACAATCATCTAAAAAAGTATTGCAATTTCTTAATAAAATATATTTTTCAACTTACTCTAAGAACATCAGACATATTTTCTAGTAGCTCATAAATAGTCTTGAATCCCAAATGCTCAAATGATAAATTACAACCTTCAAAATTAGAGTAGTCACTTGATATTTGCGATATTGTCACTTTACCCGGAGAGCTTGTTAAAATACTCCGTATAACCATCTTCAAGTAATTTAAATCTGGTTGTTCCATGGTGCATATATTAAACACCTATACAAAACAAAATAATTATAATCATTATTATATTTCTAATTTTTGTACTGCAGATAAAATGTACTTTCAAATTTGTAAGTTTAAGTTATTTTAAAATTTCATACATTTGTAACAATTATAAATAAAGGACAAATTAGATTAAACAAATGTCGAGTAATTTTACTTTGTAAATTTAAAATTATTAAGTAAATTATGAATTAACTTTAATTGATAAATTTGAGATGCTAATAAAACATTAGATTAATAACGTTAAAATATCAGTTAAAAAATTAATGGTATTATCATAACCTAACACGAGTGTACGAACGGTTAAACGTCAACGCTGACTGGCGTCAACAAATTCGCAATAACGTACTAACTTAAAATGCCAACATAGGCGGTTGTCAAGACAAATGCAAAAAAAAGAACGAACGGCTTAAAGCCAACGAAGATTTCAACACAGCTTGACATCAAAAAACAGAGAAAGTCGGCATAAAAAGATGGTCATACAAAAAACGCTTTAACGACTAACCTACATCCACAACACGGCATTGTCAACATTGACAACAATATAATCTCTAAAACGATTATTTGCGCTAACTTATTTTGTAAAACCGCGTGAAAGCGTAATTGCAATATAATACCCGTAAAATATTTAACAATCTCATTAATTATATTGTCTTATCGTTATTCAGTTGCAATTAATCTAATGGCCATTTTCAATATTTTTGAGTACTCTGTTTGTATTGAATAATGAAATTCAAGACACACACATTCACACACACGTACAAGCACAAACAACACAAACAATCCTTGTAGAAGCGTTTCTCTAGTCAGGAGTAAATAAGAATTAAAATTAGCGAAAAAATATAATATAATTAAATGCAAATCATATTACCGTCAATGGGTGTGATAGTCTAATACTTACAATTGAATCCAAGCCTGGCTGCGGATAACAGCTGTGTTGCGACGGTGAATATGTGAACAAAGAATCGGCTGAATCTCTGAATAAAAAGATCGTTTTAATTGAACACAATTTAATTTATTAAAAAGAATTTTTAAATTGAAACAAAATTGAATATTAAGGGAAAAGATTTTCATATCGCATTGATATGGGTGAGACGATTGTATCACTTGAACGTTTGAAAGCGAAGTTTAACACGCTTCCATTATTTGCGGCTGATTGTAAAGCTTGTATACCGGGACTCTTTCTCAATTTTTTGTTACAGGAGTCAACGATGCGATAGTCACCAACACACTTTTGTAATCGACCAAGAATGGAGCCTTTGGATCATTCTTGATTTCTTCTGAGATGAATTCCGGCTCGAATGATTTGTATTCGATGGTGGGTTAATTTTTTCCCAGGTTGGGTATATATTTCTTCTTTTGGAGGACGGTATTCCATAGTATGGCTGTGGAAAAACAAAAACGAAATAAAATGAAAAAAAAAAACTTGAATTAAATAAATATCAAACAGCGAAAAGTACCCAATTACAATGAAACAAGTATATTATAATATACCTACACGATAACATATGAATACGCATAAATTAGATACAAGCCTTTTAACCATTTCAATTAATTTGTTTGGTCCAATTCCACTAGCTACCTCTATCTTTAATATTTTAACATTAGTACACAAAAATCAATATTTCAAATATCGCCTATCTTATGTGCTCCTCAAAATACATTATCATTATGATGTGAATTTTTCAATGTATTGAGTAATAACCTTAAGATTATAATTATATTAAATTAGGTTATCGGGTAATCGGGTAGAAAACTATACATGAAATAGTAAACATCAATGATGGCTTTTGGTGTTCAAAGTGGGTGGTGTGCCATTCACGCAAAAGTTTATTAAAAAAAAAAAAAATAAGTCTATATCTAAAATAGTATTATAGTTTGACAAACAAAAAAAATTCAAGTTAAAGACGATTATGTTTATAAAATAATTAAAAATAAAAAGATTGTTATTCTATAGTATTAAGTAAAATAGTATAAATAATAATTGGATTTTTACAGTTGGAGATCAATGTTCCACCAATAGAGTTATAACAAATTATATTGGAACCAAAATCAAAAATTAGAAAACAATTTAATAAAGCATATAAGTCATAAAAAATAATATTTTATATAAATTAATGGAATCACTAATTTTTTCTTGAACTTGGTTTAACATACTTTTATGATATGTAAAAGAATTCTAATTTTAAATATTATTTTAATGTATATACAATATTTGTTTTGTATCATTTTCATATAAATGAGTTCTAAAAAAAATGCAAAGTGTTGAAATTGTGTATAGTAAAAAATATCTATAATATCCTAAAATTTAAACTTAGAAGGTTAGTGTGGTGAATGGTGAATGTGTGTGTATGTATGTAATATAATATAAATATTTATTTCAAACGTAAAAAAAAAAAAAAAAAAGCATTTAATTATTAAAGTTATTTGGGATCAAAAACAATATTAATTAATAACATATTTGAATAGTGGGTGGTGTGTGCCATTCATGCAAAAGTTTATTAAAAAAAAAAAATAAGTCTATAGTATTATAGTTTGACAAACAAAAAAAATTCAAGTTAAAGACGTTTATGTTTATAAAATAATAACTGATGTAGAGCGCAAAAAAGTTAATAAAAAGAAACCTGTATCACCGGATGCACCGATTGTCCTTCGACGATTGATCCAACGCCGTCGAGACCCACAGCGAAAACGAAACGTAACAACACGGTGCGTACCAACGCCAGGCTCAAAACCAAAGACGCAATAAATTTAAGTCTAAAATGGTCGAGCACAAAATAAGGTTTTGTGGCGTCTACGCGTCACACGAACGTACGAATGGCAAACGCAAACACGGTCGGTTGTCAAGACAAATGCAAAAAAAAGAACGAACGGCTTAAAGCCAACGAAGATTTCAACACAGCTTGACGTCAAAAAACAGAGAGAGTCGGCATAAAAAGATGTCCACACAAAAAACGCTGTAACGACTAACCTACATCCACAACACGGCGTTGTCAACATTGACAACAATATAATCTCTAAAACGATTATTTGCGCTAACTTATTTTGTAAAACCGCGTGAAAGCGTAATTGCAATATAATACCCGTAAAATATTTAACAATCTCATTAATTATATTGTCTTATCGTTATTCAGTTGCAATTAATCTAATGGCCATTTTCAATATTTTTGAGCACTCTGTATTGAATAATGAAATTAAAGACACACACATTCACACACACATACACGCACAAACAATCCTTGTAGAAGCGTTTCTCTAGTCAGGAGTAAATAAGAATTAAAATAAGCGAAAAAATATGATATAATTAAATGTAAATCATATTACCCTCAATGGGTGTGATAGTCTAATACTTACAATTGAATCCAAGCCTGGCCGCGGATAAGAGCTGTGTTGCAACAGTGAACATGTGAACAAATGAGTCGGCTGAATTTCTTTCAGGCCACAGCAGGCACAACGCATTACTCATGAGTCATGACATTGGCCACCGATGCGCGCGCAACAATACCAACGAGTAGGTGGTGGTAACCGCGGTAGTACATAACCTCACTTTTCACCTTTACGGAGCTCAAAAATTACAACAATTATAGTAATAAAAATAATTTATAGTTGTTGTTTGTCACTTGTATCAAATGACATCCAATATACCTTAATTTTAATTTATTAATCAATCGTAGGTTTAATTAATGAATTTATCGTGGAGGTGAAAAAAAAGATTATCAATTGACTTATTTTTCGTTGTAGTGGTTAACTGGTAAAACAGTGTAGTGGCGTAAAAAAAAAACAAAAAGTATGCCATACGAACAAAAAAAAAAAAAATAATATAATTACAAATAATAATTTAATGTCAGTTTGCGTGCCAGTCTGTGCTAAAATTCATTAAATACATGAATACATTAAATACATTAAATCACATGTTTATTTAAAACTTTTATTTCGTTTATACGAAAATTTAAAAACAATAAAATATTAAATATTTATACCATTGGTTATGTTGTCGTTTGCACTCTACCTTTTTTATATTATTAGTTATTAAATGATTTAAGAGAAATTTCAGATTTATGCTACAATTATGCATTTCTACATTAGAATTAAGTATAGGATTGGTTAAGGGCGTATTTAATGGGTAGAGATAGGATTGGCAATGTTTGGTTGGCATTTTAATTATCTTTATCACTACTTGATGATGATGTAAACAAGATAAGAAGTTTCAATGGCAGCTCTTACTCTGTACGGTAACTCTTTGCTTTTGCTAAATGCATATTGGGCCTAAAGTAAATTCAATAAAGTATATAAGTACTGCATAATATACTTGTATATTTCAATATTTATACCATAACTTTAAACATGACATAACTAATAAATATAATATATACTACAATATATAATTATTTCTACAATATTTAAAATTGCATTATTTGATAATTATAGGGTTTATTTATATTTATATGAAAATGATATAAAACAAATATTGTATATACATTAAAATTTAATAATAAAATAATATTTAAAATTAGAATTCTTTTACAGATCTCAAAAGTATGTTAAACCAAGTTCAAAAAAATTAGTGATTCCATTAATTATATTAAATATTATTTTTTATGACTTATATTGTTTATTAAGATGTTTTCTAATTTTTGATTTTGGTTCCAATATAATTTTTTTCTAAACTCTTAACTCTATTGGTGGAACATTTATCTTCCAACTATAAAAGTCCAATTATTATTTATACTATTTTCTTAATACTATAGAATAACAATCTCAAATTAAAAATATAGTTACCTTTCATATATTATGTGGATACAGGCGATCTAAAACAACTAATTAAATTTAAATAATGTTAAAAATAAGAGATATTGTAGTTCGTTGCTCTATGATGGATGTATTATGTGCAAACATTTTGAAGACAATGGTCAAATCCGATTGGCTAAATTTATCTTAGCTTTGATCTTATTGTGAGAGGGGTATAAATTGTAATTGCTGGAAATGAGAAAGCACAATTGTACGAAAAACTTATTATTCTCCATTGACAAACCATGGAATATAACGACCAAACTTATCTCATCGAACATCATTCCAAGTTTCTATATTATGTATAGACTCCATAATAAAGTTTAACATTAAAACTTGAATAAGGATTTCAAAATTGAATTTATTATGTATAATTCTAAGTTTTTAATCATTGATCTTAGATTAGAAAACCTAATTAAAATTTTTAATTTGAAAAAACATTTAATATTAAAAGTTTGCAATAAGTTCAAGCAATAATTAAATAATATCCACAAGCATTAGTATTATTCCTTGGAGTGCTATATTCAATTCTGAAAGAAATTGTAGATTTTTTATTTACGATAAGGTATCTGAGTTGTCAAGTTTTTTCATCAACAATAAGTGTAATGAATGAGTTCATATTTTGGTTGTGCGATATCTAAATTAAAATAATGTAATTATTTTTTTTATAATTATTTTTTAATTATTATTATTATTTTTTATAATAGACTTAATGATAAAAGAATAATTATAATATTATAATGTATTCTTTTCTGATTGTATAAACATGTAAATTAGATAATGTGAAGTAAATTAATGAAGTAACATAAAATTATAATGTAGTATCTATTTGAGCATTCCAAAACAATATTTAAAAAATATTAAAAGCATTTGATATGATCATCTCATATCAAACCAAGAATCGTTAAGCCCAACCTTAACACTTCATCATCAAAGTTTCTATTTTTACATTCTCTTTAATGAGTTTTAACGTCAAAACTCAATGAGGTTTTCACAATTTAATTAAATGTGTTTACTTATTAGTTATGAATCAAACATTAGCAAACCTAATAAAAGCTCTAAATTTTAAAGAACATTAAACATTTAAATTTTATAATAAGTAGAGGTATGAAAAATTATTAAATTATAATTATATTAACTTTTTTATTAGAAGGTTTAGTAGTGAACTATTGAAATGTTGACGACTTACATTAATAATCTACACTATTTTGAGTTGGAACTATATGATTATTTTTGACACTGAATTATTCAAACCTACTACACATGGATAACAATAAAAAAAAAGAATAAAAAGATCGTTTTAATTGAACACAATTTAATTTATTATAAAGAATTTTTAAATTGAAACAAAATTGAATATTAAAGGGAAAAGATTTTCATATCGCGTTCATATGGGTAAGACGATTGTATCACTTGAACGTTTGAAAGCAAAGTTTAACACACGTCCATTATTTGCGGCTGCTTGTAAAGCTTGTATACCGGGTCTCTTTCTCAATTTTTTGTTACAGGAGTCAACGATGCGATAGGCACCAACACACTTTGGTAATCGACCAGGAATGGAGCCTTTGGATCATTCTTGATTTCTTCTGAGATGAATTCCGGCTCGAATGATTTGTATTCGATGATGGGCTTATTTTTTCCAAGAAAGCTAATAAAAACATCAAGTAATATGCATCACATTTAATTTTTCATGAGTTGTATATTCACTACCTATTATAATATGTATAATTATATACAACTAAATCAACGATAAATAAAAAGATGACACTATCAGTTCATTTAAATCATGCTACCAAACCAATAGGTAATAAAATGTTTATAAATTTCACTGAACCATTTAACTTGATTTTAATAATAATTAATAAATAGTTTATTAACTATATATTTAAATAATATGTATTGGTAAGAAGTTTTCAATCACTTAAACATTTAGAAACTGTGTGATTTTTAAAACATTAAATGTTTGAATTATCTATATTTATTAAAGTTGAGTAGAGAAAGATTTATACTTATACTAATACTATAGTTATTGATAATCATATTAATTTTCAAAAGAGTGATTATTAGTTTTTTTTTCAAATATTTGTCATATTGTCAATAAACGTAAAATATATAATATTAAAGCATAGATTTAGTTATTACCTTCCTTAAGTCCATTATTTGGATTTGATCTCAATTGAAACAAAATTGAATATTAAAGGGAATATATTTTCATATCGCATTCATATGGGTAAGACGATTGTATCACTTGAACGTTTGAAAGCGAAGTTTAACACACGTCCATTATTTGCGGCTGATTGTAAAGCTTGTATACCGGGACTGTTTCTAAATTTTTTGTTACAGGAGTCAACGATGCGATAGTCACCAACACACTTTGGTAATCGACCAAGAATGGAGCCTTTGGATCATTTTTGATTTCTTCTGAGATGAATTCCGGCTCGAATGATTTGTATTCGATGGTGGGTTTATTTTTTCCCAGGTTGGGTATATATTTCTTCTTTTGGAGGACGGTGTTCCATAGTATGGCTGTGGAAAAACAAAAACGAAATAAAATGAAAAAAAAAAACTTGAATTAAATAAATATCAAACAGCGAAAAGTACCCAATTACAATGAAGCAAGTATATTATAATATACCTACACGATAATATATAAATACGCATAGTTTAGATACAAGCCTTTTAACCATTTCAATTAATTTGTTTGGTCCAATTCCACTAGCCACCTCTACCTTTAATATTTTAACATTAGTACACAAAAATCAATATTTCAAATATCGCCTATCTTATGTGCTCCTCAAAATACATTATCATTATGATGTGAATTACGATTAATTATTTCATCTAACATGATATGAAAAATATGGTTCTATTCTGTGTGCAGGCCAAACCCTCACCGTCGACCCGGAGGTACGTCGACCGATCCGGCTACACTCAATAAAATTGTTTTTTTTTTGAAACAATCGTAAAAAATATAATCAATTGGCAGTAACTTACCCACCTTTGCACGTATATGTACAAAGGCACCGCAACACAAAAACCGGGGGGGCAGGAAACTCCTTATATCCGCAATAGCGAATAACAGAATACTAGTGTAAATAAAAAAAAAAACTGATTATAGAATAGGTAATGACGGGCCCAGTAGCACCGCCGCACTATTTACAATAATAAAATATAAATATAACAATAATAATATTGGGCGCCCACACGCGTAATGAATATATAAAATTCAACGCCGTAACGGCAATAATACAAAATAATAATAATGCTATCAATCGGAATAGCTATTTAATATAATATGGTGCTGGTATTATGATTACATACACGCCGCCGGTATCATTGTCGCCTTCGCCGCCGACCTGGACACCGATTAACTCTGATAGCGGGAGCTCTCGCGCACTGTCGTCGCTGTAGATGATGCGCGACGAGGCAACTTATGGACGTACGCGCGGGTGGTTACGCAACCAGCCGGCTTACCGTTCCATAAGTGCACACGATTACGTCTTTACCGAACAACGGGGCTATCTACAGCGAACGAACACCACTGCGGCACTGCGGATACGAACCGGGGTACGAAATAATAGTATACAATAACAATATACAAATTAATTATTAATATATATAAATCGGCGGCTTCACTAGCCGAGAGTAAAAGTTCTGAATTCTCGGCAAAATGCGCCGTAACGCCACTGCAATAAACACGGTCGCATGGCAGACGGACGCGCGGACCAGCAGAAAAACGGATTCCACCGCCGCGAACACACTGAGGTCATTGACGTGCGGTAATGACCAGCCGCAATATAGTCGGGGAACCGGGGGGTAGCAGATAAATCGCGAAGACGAGAATAATATTAATTAAAAGTTATGCAACGACCGACGGCACTATCTACGCGATAATATAATGTTAATAATATAAATGATAAAAGCCCCGTATTATTGCATATATATATGACACTGTGTATTATAGTTGGAATATGATGCCGATGCAATCTCTATCCCAATACCTTAGGTTAAATACGATTTTTTGGAGTTGATAGATTGAACAATGAACATAGGTATATCTCACAAACATAAAAATAATGCCATGGCTTAGTAGCCGTGCGGGTAAAGGAAGTCGAATGCGGTGCGAAAAGTTTGATGTCATGACCCAACCACCAAAATAGTCTGGCAGTAGGGAAAGAGAATATGGTGAGTGGTGTTGGGATTTATTCACATATATATATAATATACATAATACATACATAAAGTATTGAACTTATTTAATTATTTATTATTATTATTTTTTTTTTTTTATTAGTATTATTTTTAATATAACGCATTAAATATTATGCATAGACCACAGTAAAATATAAAATTATTGGTAGAAATTGTTTTATTTGAAGATATTATAAAAAATATTAGAGAAATTATTAGAAAATATGAAACTGCTATTATTTTTTTAATACAAATCTGAACTATTTTAATTTTCTGTATGAGAAAACACAATAATAATGTAGTGAATAAATTATACAAAACATAGTGAAATGTATCCAATTCCCAATATTTTTAGTTGAAAAGAGTATACAGTAAACAAACAAAAATTGATATTTTTTTTATAGAATTATGCATGTATTATTTTTTTATAATAATAAATGTGTACATAGACTTATTATGTTTATACAATTATTGTTTAAAATAATTTTCAGGATTTAAGTGGTTACTGATAAAAAATTAAGCGATATTAGAATGATAATGTCAACACCTGTGGAATGTGGAAACAATCTAATATTACTGTGTTATAAATCTATGAATTTATTAGTTTAAAGATGGACACTTCTTGACAAGTTTCCAGAATGGTTTTATGAGGTAAGAAAGCATATCATACATACTAATTTATTGTAACTTAACAATATTCTTGAATGTATTTAAATACAATAAAATTAATATTTATAATAATGCATCATGTATTACTCATGTACTAATGTATAAATATTTAATATACATTGAATACTGATAAGGTTAAGAAACAGTGGGTAGTTTACATACGGAAAGTAGAAAATATAACAGTGACATAGAAAAAACTTAGTATTATCAACTAAACATTATAAAAATTAAAGTAATAAAAATGTTTTAGTAAAAAATGAATAAAGTATGTTGAAATTATTTTAAAAATATTCAAAGACAATCTATTTTAACGTTATATCAAATATGCCATTCTATACGTCTTATAAATTGCCTATAAATAATAAAATAGATTTTTTTTTTAAACCATGAATACTGTGTGTTTTATTAACATTTAGATTCATATTCAATACCATGCATGAAAGAACTTTTAGTTATCTAGTAAATTACTTATAATTTTAATAATATAAGATTTAATTTATAGTTATTACTCATAGCATTAACAGTTATTAAAATTGCATAAATGTTAACAAAAAGAATATATTATTTTGAAGTATTAGTGCTTTATGTATTAGAATGAAAGATAATTTGTGCACAATATTTAAATTCTGAATATCTCAGGTGACTTACATTCTTTACAACACTAAATTCAAATTAAAGAAAGCTAATAAAAACATCAAGTAATATGCATCACATTTGATTTTTCATGAGTTGTATATTCACTACCTATAAATTATATACAACTAAATCAATGATAAATAAAAAGATGGCATTATCAGTTTATTTAAATCATGCTACCAAACCAATAGGTAATAAAATGTTTATAAATTTCACTGAACCATTTAACTTGATTCTTATAATAATTAATA
>NW_026083447.1:0-25595 GCF_020184175.1 Aphis gossypii
TCTTTTCTAGACACTGATTACCATTTCCGACTGAATTCCCCGTAAAACGATTTTCACTCGAACCCATCTAAGGTTAGGTTAGGACTCCCTCGGCTCCTTCCAAACCACCGGAGGATAGGTTAACTAAAATAGTGACTACTAGACTTTTTACAATATTTTCTTTACAGTCCCGTCTTCGATCTAGGATACTCACTTAGACCGAATTTCACAGCAGAGCGAGGCACATCTAGTATTTTTATAAAATAAGAACTAAAACCACGAATCAGAAAAAAACTAGAAACACTCAAAACACTAGAAACAATAGGAAGTAGGGACTAGAATTACTATACTTATACCACTGAGATAGATAAGATATACTGGAGCGCGCACTCGGCCGTAAAAACGAGCCGTCGTGTTTGACGTTACCCCCACCACCGAAGGGCAAAACATTTCATTTTTACATAGGAAAATACGATGAATTTGTAAATAACAATTTATTTTCGTTCTTAATAGCTGAGATATTTACTCAAATGCCTATATAATCTCAAGCCTTTTCGTTAGTTTGTAATTTGTTACAATTTTGTATACCTAGTACCTATATTCAATATGGTTGTCTCGTGTTCAGCTTTTGGATGTACTAATAGGCACATTAAAGGTGGAAGTATTTAGTTCCACAAGTACCTAAATATTAACATCTTATACAGTTTTATTTGTGGCCAGGGGCCCGGAGGTTTCTTGAAGCCCCGATGGTTTTATAATTTTATATAATTAAATATTTAATCAATGAGAAGCGGAAAAAATACCCACGAAAAAAACCCAAACTACAATCACACCGGAAAAAAAGCCCAAGAAAATAAAAGTGCTATCATTGTAATCTTATATTTTGAAATATTTTATAAACTGTGGTTGATTGTTGATTATACAATGGATTTACAATCATATAATACATTTTTAATAATAAATAATAATATTTTTAAATAATTTTATCATATAATTATTTAATAGAACATAGGAAAAAAATATTAAAAATACAAAATATTCTCGTTTGTGGTAACATAATAATAACTAATAATTATAATACGAGAGATCATAGTCATAATAATTAAATAATATAATAATAGTAAATTGTTAATTTAAAAAATAATTTTCGATAAGTAGTCTATACAATCATGATAAAATTCAACAATAACCTCTAGGCTATATCTATACATAAAAAAATTAAAATTAACTTAACTGTATAATAATGATAATTAACTATAAAAGCTAAGTTAAAACAATACAAAATTTAACTGAATAAGTTATATTATATTAATAAGTTTGATTGAACAAAAATAACTAACAAATTAAGTTATTATACCTACCTAAATATTAATATTTTATAATATATAGATTTCCACTTAATAATCCTGAATTACTTAAAAAATGGTTGATTGAAGTTAAAAGGAAGAATTTTATACCTACAATGTATAGCACTTTATGTAGTGAACAACTATTTATAAACAAAAATGTCCATTGTAAATCTCAAAATCCCTGCTTGATCACTTTCCATATCGTTATATCTTATATTATAATCATGGTAATACAATAAGGTAATGAATAATTACTACTACATTTAATTTGTTAAAGAAATAAGAAAATAAATTAAGAATTATGAACGAAAATAATCATAACTACACGTATATCGTATGTAAAAATGAAATGTTTTGCCCTTCGATGGTGGGGGAAGCGGGATTCGAGACGGCTCGTTTTTTGTATCATTGCGGGAATGGCGAGTGCGCGTTCCAGTATATCTTATCTATCTCAGTGACTTATACTTATAATTGATAACGTCTTATAAATAATTGCATAGGGACTAATCACTAATGATTAATACAGCATACAATATTACAATATTAATTATTATAGTAACCAATAACTATACATTTTCAATTTTCATAATTATTTACTTTTATGCATAGAGATATACGATTTATTTTGATAATTGAAAATGAGCAGTTTTGTGATTGTGTCACTGTGATAAGCCGCGAGGTTGATCCTTATCACTGAAGGAGGCGAAAATGTTTATTGCCGCCCAACAAGCAAAGTGCATGCGCAGTTCAAACGATTGTTTATGTGTGTGAGTGTGTAATTTCGTGTACACTTTGATAGCAAGGTAGGCAACAGAATCGGTTGCCGCCTCAAGCCTCTACAGCGGACAGCTGTTGTAGTACAGTACGAAAATAACGTAATATTTTTAATATTTTTAATGCTTTTCCTATCATTGGAAATATTATACATAATTGGCCATTATAGGGGCGCATGGCATCCATTTTAAAATTATTTTTTACAACAATACAATAATATTTGTACATTGAATAAAAATAGTAAATAATATAAAATAAAAAAAAAAAATATAAAATAAATATTTTTAATCGAATATAAAAATTATTTTTCTTTTTTCTTTTTAACTTTTCAAGGGAGGCGGTGCCTCCTTTGCCTCCCCGGGAAAACCGCCACTGGTAGAGGGTGGCACAATAAAATAGATATATTTTATCTGGCTCAGAATTATTCAAAAGTACCAAAGCAGTTGATCCGCGACAATGCAAAATTGATAATATTATTCAAACAAGATGAGACAAATTTAAAACATATATACAATGAACACTGTTCGGGCGATACAAGACATGGTTGTTTTCTACTACATCAACAATACTATTCAATTGTGTTGTTGTAATATCAATATTATTGTTATTGAATGATGTATTATTTTCAACTAACTCATTAAAATTAAATATATCAATTACAATATCATAATCATCTATATAAATACCGTTTAATCGGTTGGTGTCAAACTCGATTCCATTGCCAGTATCGATCCAATTTTCTAATTTAGGTAAATTAGAACCTGTATTGGCGTCTTTATTTATCGGCATCTGTGTATTGACTCCATTTTGAATAACCATAGCGGCTATTTTTCGACCGCGATTCATTTTAATCTACAACATTGGAAAATACAATTAATACTACCTAACTAATCAAAATGATATGACATTTATAAATTATAGTTTTACTTACCTATTTGTTAAAAAATGTACGTTAAATATTAAAAGGCGAAAACACGATCGTCGATCGATGAGATCACAATGATAACGATTGTTATGGGCTACGAGATATCTATAAGATATCTACGAGATTACAAGGCTAAGTTAGTATGACCATGCCTCGTGTCAAGGGTAATGCGGATGCTACTATGACCATGACACGTGTCGGGATAGTAAGCGCACCAATAATGATGCATTTGAGATGTTATTGCACATTCTCAAATTCGTGTCCGAATTTGCAACAACAACAACAAGGACACCTGGTTTCGCCCAGAAGGCGACCACACGACGTAAACAAGAGACGCACCACAATATATAAGGGAGCCCGAAGACCAGCAACGGCAGATGTACCAAAGCTATCAACAACTGAGCACTTTCACGTCACTCAGCCACTTATTTATTTGTTACATGTATTTTGTTTGTATGCAATAAAACATATTACGTTATTAAGTTTAACTTTCATTCAAATTAACCATTTGGATTCAAATCTGATACTGGCACGCAACACGATAGATGATTATTCAGTGATAATAACGTTAAAAATCAATGTACACTTTCCCCACACGACACTAAGCTACACACAAACGACAATTTCTCCAATGTGATTACCAATCATATTTGTATTTACATAGGAGGTGTTTAAAATGTTTATAAAAACGTCAAACGTCGGAATAGCACGCGCTTCTGTTAAATAGTCGTCGTACGTACGATAACGAAGGCGATTCTTCTTTTACGATCGTTAACGGAATCGCTACGGACGGAGACTGCGAATCGATGCGATTAATGCGGTGTTTTCTGCGGTTCAGAAACGGCTTAAGAGCTCGACGTTCGACACGGTTTTTCATCTCAAACTGTAGTCGATAGGTTTAGGCGTTAGGTCTCCGTGCTAGGGTAGTCAGGTTCGAATCCCGCTCCGACGGATTCGTCGTCGATCCGACGGCGGCGGTTTAAATCGCCCGAACGCTCTTGATTTTTTGCATTTTTTTCCGATTTTTTTTTCGTTTTTTCGTTTGATTGTCGAGAGTTAAAGCTCTAATATATTTCACCATTACTACCGTTTAATAATATATTATGCGTACCTACGTATATTACTGGAATATTATATATTTTATAGTTTCCCCTACATATTTACTACCTATACGCTATTTATGTATTGATTATATTTATTATTTTTTGAACTCGGCAATATTGTATACATGGGTAATTATATATTTTAGGCGGATTGATTATTCAATACCGATTTTCGACGTGTTTTTCGTGTTTGTATTATATACGTACAGGTTTATCTCGAGTTTTTGCACACCGATGAAATGCAATTGTTATTAAACATTAAAAAAAAAAAGGAGATTTCGATTTTATTTTTACGTGGCGTTTATATTATGTTCATATAATATATATTGTCATCTTCGCAGTCCGATATTAATTGGACGTCAACGGCGGCCGTGTTAGATTTAATCTTTGGGTACCTATAGTAATACTATCTTATCGTCGATAAGATTTCGATTTGACGAATTGTAAATCTATTTATTGTTGGTAAATTCGTTATACTCAATACAAAATTAGTATTTATTAATTATTAGTGTAGGTACCCATCATTACTATACGCCTTCACTTCCACAGTCGGCGTATTATTGTTAAATACGTACAACTTTAAATATGCGAAAGTATTTATAAATTTTGCTTATTAGGTATATTTATATTCATTGAAAACCAATACTTCATTGAACCCCTTAAATACATATATTATGTTTGGGAAGTATTAAGAACAAATAATCAAACACCAATATCATAGACACGGAAAATACGTAGGTATAAATGTATAATAATAAGATGCAATTGCACAATATACAACATCTGTCATCTAAGCACCATGTTTTTTTTGTACTACTGTTTTTTTTTTAGCTTATATATTATGAGACGTTATTCTTAAAATGCTGGTTTAATGTAAACCAGTTATCTGAACATTATACATACTCATTCATATTTACACTTACAAAGCATTATTGCTCTTAAATTGGTTCTGAATAAACCAATACATTTATTACAATAAATTGTCTAATTTTTATTTAACAACTTATTATATTTCATTAATGCTGAGCTATAAATTATAATTATCAAACGATTATTTTCTGTTTGTTGTTAATATTCTTTATTTTATTTATCTTTCCTTCACATGTATTAATAATACTGACTATATAACGAATACACGACACTGGTCAATTATGTAAAATATTGGTACAATAAAGTATTTCAAAGATGGTTTAAATATTTACCTACCCTGTTTTTATATTTATCACGTATGATATAAACCTTATGTATTTTTAATATTTCAAAACAATTTTTAAATTAAAATTGAAAAACGTATATGGAAAAAATGCCTTTAATGATGCACATAATGTATTATTACATTATCTTACAATTTATTATGTAAATGATGATGTATTTAAAAGTACATATTACAAAGATTTACTTTAGGTGATGACTGATTGCTAGACCCCCCCTCAAATACTTAATTTCTATTCTATCGTGTAATTCTTTTGCATTTCAAAATTATTCTGAATTCAAATTTCAAATATTTCAAATACCTACAATAAAAAATAAAAAAATAAATTAAAATTGTAGAAAAGTCACTCAAATACTTATTGTTGTATTCATTGTAACTAATGCCAATTTTAATTTTACTTCATAATACATATTATAATCGATCCTACTGCGGCGATATGATAAACACGGCCACCCGAACGCTCTAAATTTATTGCATTCTTTTCAAGTTATTTTTTGATTTTTTAATTTGAATTTTGAAAATTAAAACTATTGCTTTCTCTTATACGATAAAATACATACGTCTACGATTTTTTTTTAATACCATATTATTACGATTACTATTAGTATAATATAAAGTGTAGTACTACAACGCGTTAATGGAGTACATTTTGAATTTTTATGACATTTGATAATTTTATATAGTTTCCTACATATCAATAACAACATCTAATATATTCTGAACTTTGACATTAGGAGGTATGAAAATTATAGATTTAACTTTCGGACATCGATTTACACCATATATTATGATGACTGATAGCTAGACATTCAACTACCATTTTCACTAAATAAATTTTATAATATGAAAAAAAGAACCAGGCATGCGACGGAACACGGTATCAGATTGTTCATATTATACTATATTGGCATTATAAACGCAGTCAGATTGCATACGTGGTGGGTGGGTTTAATGGCGTTTAATTCGATTTTTTCCAATGATAACTGACAACTCGACTTGAATGCTCACAATATGTTATTCGACTTTATACTTATAATCCTACAATACAACATTAGACTTTCGACGTCGGAGGCGCAGGCATCACGTGATGTGATGATTGATAGCTAGACACTCGACTATCATTTTCGCTAAATACATTTTTTTATATACAAAAAGAACAGGGCATGCAATGGGAAACGGTATTACACCAGTTAAGGACTGATAGCTAGACACTCAATTACCATTTTTCGTATTTATTTACTCGACTTCAGTACTTTTCTTACTTTTTTAGTGTATGATTTCTTTTCTAGACACCCGATTACAATTTCCGACCGAATTCCTGATAGCACGATTTTCTCACGACCCCCTCGAAGGCGCCGAAGGCGGCTTCCACCAGCCCAGAAATCGAGGCACACCGACCCTCTCGAAGGTTAGGTTAGGACTCCCTCGGCTTCTTCCAAACCACCGGAGGTTAGATTAACTAAAATTGTGACTACTAGACTTTTTACGATATTTTCTTTACAGTCCCATCTCCGACCTAGGGTACTCACTTAGAGCGAATATCACTTAGACCGAATTTCACAGCAGAGCGAGTCACACCCGGCTAGCAGGCTGGCCTGCTAGTAAACTAATAATTTACGATTTTAGTTAACTTTTCGTTATGACATCACCATATCAATTTGAACCGACGAAATTAGATTTTTGCGATGACTATGATTCTTTTAATACTTACCACAATGAGTTTAGCCAATGCTTTGGTAGATCATCGCTTCATATAAATAATTGGTGTAGTTGTCAAAAATGCACAATATTACCAACGGATCGCGAGTGTGTATATGTTGTTCGGAAATAGATATTTTAAATAAATTACGTGCTATATATAAATGTGTGAAAGAAAACCCATCGTTTTCGAAATTAATATTGGATGAAGAAGTTATTGACATAACTCGGAAACAAATCATTTCAAAAACAAAAAATAAGGGAAAAAAGAAGTTATTGTGCAAATCTATTCTGGAAAATAAAACGAGACGATATCTGTGCTACAAACAATTTGTTTTCTGGGCAAATGAATGGACATCTATAGGAAAAGGTAAATTAAATAATATTTATCATTTTCAAATTTAATAAAATTATATTTTAGATTATTTTCTTGATTTAGGAAATCGAGTTGTAATCCCAGCGTGTGTAATAAATGTAATTCGTACAAAGTATGCCGAAGAAGATGGACAATACATTAGTTTCAAAAACTCAAAAATACCATATTAAAAATAAATTAAAATTACGTATAGTCTATAGCAATTCTTTATATTTTATTTACGAAAAAATATACACCTTGATTCTCAGATAATATTTTATGCAACTAAAAATTAACCAGTTTAATTACAATAAAGTACAATAAAGTTTGATAAAAATATTTATTTTATATATTAGAAAATCTTGAATATTTTTTTTCTCGCATTTTATCTAAATCTGGTTTCGGTAAAAGTACGATATTTTGTGGAACAGATACATTTTCAGAAATATTCATAGGTTCTAAAATATTTGTTTTCGACAGTTCTTCAACCTTATTCATAATTTGTTTCCGCCAGTCTGTCTTTGATCGTTTGTAAGTATTTTTTATTGTGTATTTTCGAAGAGATTTTGAAAAAAATATTTTATCACCAATTATATTTTTGTCTGTGTTATAGTTATGATCTAATATTGCTAAAATCGAACGTAAATACATATCTTTATATTTCAAATGTATACGCTTCGGCATATACTTTAGTCGTACATTGTGGTAAGATTCTAACCGACCCGTATGAACAAAATGATTTGCATGTTCCAAATTTTTTATAAAATCTTTCGCTGTTAACATTTTTTTTAGGGTAAAGAATAAATCACTCAGAGGGTTAATCCATAATTTTTCATTCGATTCTTTTTCTGATATTGTCTCATGTTCACACCGTTTTATTTCTTCACCCGTTTCCCATTCATGTTCAACCAATGAACCAATTCATGAACCAATTAAAATATTACCTTGAGGACGACGTCCAATTTTTTTTGCGATGACCATTGTAATTTATGACCTTTATTACAGACTGTCGTAATAGACTATTAAGCGCCTTGTGTAAAATATGTTTTTGATATTACTTTGCTACTACATTGACGACAATGAATAAAAAGTTCAGATAAACAATTCCAAAAAACTATAAAACTTGCATCACTATCTACCTTTTCTAGTGAATGTGTTTTATCGCTAAGATAATCGAGCTGCACTGCCTGCTCTTCATCTTCTCCATAACTTGTTTCTGATTCGTCATCTGTTGAGCTAATGTCCGATGAAAAATCGAATGATTCAGTAGTGTAGTAAACCGACGTTTTTAGTATAAAAACGTAGTTCTAAAGTCCAGTGGCCTATAACTATATCACGCCACCGAGTCGGACCACTGATGCCGTTTCCTGATTGGATTAAACACATCACGCCACTTCATAGACGTAGATCATCCTATTCTCCATCACGGCATGTTCCATATAAATATGAGTCCTCATCATAGATTTAATTAGAGTTAGTTAAGAGTCAGTTAGACTTAGTCAGTGTTGTCACTTGCTCTCCGGTAGTTAAGTACTTGTGCTTACGCTAACGAAAGCCTTTTCATTTATTGTTTTAACAAGTTAATAAACGTATCAATTATCTTATTAATCTATTGTTAACTTATATACCTCATCTCTCCGACCTACGACGGAACGTGCATTCGTCGTAAAAGAAGCGTGTAGCAACCGTCACTGGTTACTACAGTAGCATCAATATTTGTTTCATTATCCATACACATTGTATACCTTTATCGTTCTTATTTTCGACTTTTGCATCAATCAAAAACTCGTCACTATTTTTTTCTTCGCAATTATCCATACATATCGACGGTGTTTTGTAAAAAGGGCGTAACCCTCAAAAAATCGAAAACCGACTTTTTGGTATCAAAATTTTCAGAAAAATTAGACGCATAAACTGTAAAAACGTCGTTCATTGGATAAGAAATGTGTCTAACTGATAACAATTATACTGAATGGAGGCGCCCTTTTAATAAAATAAAAGTAAAATATGATTTTGTAAAAAGGGCGTTCTCCACGCTAATATTATATATATATTGGGTAACAATTTAGAAATTATAGTATTTATACTTTTACTTGTTAGTATTCAATAGTATTCAACGTTTAATGTTGTGTTATTATCAATATACAATAATAATATATTATTAATATTAGCTAAACGTCAATTGATCCCATTGTTATCATGGCAGTCTGTTGTTATTCTGTTATCATAGAAGTTCCCGCTTAATATTATGATAAATATAATTTTATCACTTCGTCAGACGGTTTGTCGGTTTATCGAACAATTGTTGTTAACGTTCACGATTATCAATAACTTAATAATAAGTTCTTATAATCATGTATAGGTACTCCCTGTCATTAATTATAAATATTAAAATATCTAAGATCTAACCTAACCTAGTATTTATAATCAATGGCCGTATTAATTAATGTTACACAGTGAATTGCACAGAACACATGACAAAATAGATTTGTCGTTGTTGCACAGTTGCACTACGTTTTGGTCAGTTTCGTGTTTGTTATAATATTTTAATTAATTTCATCATGACTTCAAGAACCTTAAAGCTGATGCGGATGGCATTAAAAGGTAACACTAGTATTAGTACACAATATGGCCATAATGCGAAACATAGTAATAATATTATTACTGTCAATGAACAAGCTAATAATATTATTACTGTTAATGAGGAACCTAATAATAAGAATATAAATCTTAATAATTCTATTAATAATGCCAATGAATCTCTTCTAAACGAATTTGACAATTATAAATTCGACCTGGATATCAATAATATTGACGAGTTTGTTTTATTAGAAGATGGAATTGATATAAATACTATTTATGGGACAGAAACTTCAAATAATATTAATAATGGTATTGAAAATAATACTAATAATATTATTACTTCTAATATTAATAATATAAATGTCTCACTCCCATCTTTTTCTGAAGCTGATGAAGATATAATTATCCCAACAAAAACACTTCGTCGAACTCCGTGTAAAAAATTGCTAAGTAAAAAAAAACTAGTCATCTATAAGACTTCAGCATTATAAACATGTGATATCATAAATAAATGCTAAGTTAACTTAAATTTAAAATAAAATAGTTATTTATAATACTTAAACATTATAAAGATGTGATATCAAGAATAAATGCTAAGTAAATTAAATTTTAAATAAATTGATTCTATCTCAATCATTTATTTACTTGGCTAGAATTTATTTTCTTTATAAATTAATAATCAAGACTTTTTTATAAAACAAATTTAGTAAAATTTGTTAAATAGTCCAGTTATGAATAGACATGTTTATTTGTCGAAATATATAAATTCTAGCCAAGTAAATAAATGATTGAGATAGAATCAATTTATTTAAAATTTAATTTACTTAGCATTTATTCTTGATATCACATCTTTATAATGTTTAAGTATTATAAATAACTATTTTATTTTAAATTTAAGTTAACTTAGCATTTATTTATGATATCACATGTTTATAATGCTGAAGTCTTATAGATGACTAGTTTTTTTTTACTTAGCAATTTTTTACACGGAGTTCGACGAAGTGTTTTTGTTGGGATATCAGTAGTTTTTTTATAACATATTTTTATGTAATGGCATGTAATATGTAATGTTTTATATTTTTATTCATTTATTTTATTGTTATGTTTTTTTTATTTAATATACTCTATTTTTTTTTTTAAATTCATATACTATTTTTTTTTTTTTTAAAATCATATTCAATTTTTTTTTCCATTATTATAATATATACATTTTTACCCCCTCGAGGCCATCGTTCAAAATTTATTGCAGTGTCATTACATCGTAGCCATTTATTTTGGTGTGAAATTATGCTTGTATAATGGGCTTCATTCATAGATGGACCATGATGACAGATGACAGAGTTTAAACCATACGATTTACCATCAACTTTAATTATTGTAGTGGGGGACCTTTTCCGTTTATTCACTACCAATGACTACACATGCGTGTTTCGGCACTCGTCGCTACGCTCCGCACAAATCGAAAATATCCCTCGACTTGCCATGCAACGCCACCTCAAGTAAGTCACAGGGTAAGTTATGTCGTAGTATATGGGCAGTGATTATCCTGTGACTTACTTGAGGTGGCGTTGCATAGCAAGTCGAGGGATATTTTCGATTTGTGCGGAGCGTAGCGACGGCGCCGAGGAGCGTAGCGACGAGTGCCGAAACACGCATATAGTTATTGGTAGTAACTATATACACATAAAGCACACTTCATACCCCCAGAATCTAAATAATATGTTTATGGATTAATGTTAGTGAATGAACAGAAAAATCAAAAAAGTAGTGGTAGTGAACTAACGGAAAAGGTCCCAAATATTCATTAGTATTTACTATATTTGTTATCTGTGTATGATCTGTAATAGTATTACAGGCACTGCAATTAACGCCTTCTATTAACACTTCTCTGAATAAATAATCTAGCATTGTATTTAAAGTTACTGTTTCATTTTCATTAGGTACCTTAAGTTGAATAATATAGTTTTGAGTTATTTGTATTCTCTTATTATGGCACGCAGAACAAACTAATTGTATCTGTAATTTATGAGATAGCGCATTTTTTATTGGATCGTAAATGTTTATAAGAGCACTAATAAATTCAGCAGCGTCCTGTTGTTCTTCATTAATAAAAGGGTGCCCAAGCTGTCTTCTAATACTTGAAGAACTTAGATTATTTTCATGTGAAACGTAAGACAATGCAAGACTTTTCAGAACAGAATGTTCCGAAGAGTTAATTATGTTATTTAATATATGTGTACAATTGAATATGGCATGTAAAGAAGAATTTGCATAGCATGATATATTATTTGAATTTGAAAAGCCTGGTATAGTATGATGAGGAATATCTTGATAAGAAGTTGAAGGTATTTGGGCATTATTAGCACGGATATTTGATGAATCTGTCCACATTAAATCTTTAATGTGTCTATTTTTTGTGGATAAAAGAGGTATCTTACCTAAATCTGGTCTATACTTCTCTCTAAGTCTATTATACTCTTTAATTGCCACTACTTGCGCTTTTATATTCTTAGGGTCAAAATGTATAACATGGAGGCCTTTTAAACTACACACTCTGAATAGTGCTACGTATGTTTGCCCACATGAATAAATGGAATTACCTACATCTATGATGCAGTTATCTAGAGACATACCCTGGCTTTTATGAATTGTTATTCCATAAGCCACTGTTATAGGGAATTGTTTCCTATAAACATATGCCCCGTGAAACACTTCGAATTTATCAGTAATGCGTTCAAGATAATAGCATTTGTTATTAAATACTACTTGAATTTTTTCAGGTTCACCGTCCATTCCATTAATTACATTTACAATCGTTCCTATTGCACCGTTAACCAAACCATTTGTTACATCTATGTTTCTTTGTAACATTATCTTACAATTTAGTTTAACATTAATATATTTCTCCAAACCAGCTGTTCTCGAACTATCATCATCAAGCTTTGAAAGTTTTTTTACGACCTTGCTTTTTGTTGTTTCTTTATAATCAACAGAATCAACTGTTACCAAGCATACATTTTCTGAAGGTAACAATGATAGTATTCCGTTGTTTAAAATAGAACAGTAATTTCTTGTTGGAAGTAAAACAAGTGTAGATCCAGGTAATTGTATTATAAGATGATATAATTGTTTTATAATATCACTTTTATCATTACTTTTAAACTTGATTTATCGTTCATTTATTGTTGTTATGTCAGATTGGCTTATATTGTTTATTCGAATTCTCTCTAATATGTTTGCGTATATAGAATCATTTTTTTGTCTCATATTCTCTGTCAATTCATCATATGTAAACAATTTTTCCCACAAATTTATAGTTCCTAATGCATTTATATATTTATCACATTTTTTAGCTTGCATGGGAAGAAATGGAGACAACTCATTTACAGGTGATAATTGGAGTAAATCACCAAACGTTAATATATTTATTTTACCGAACCAACCGTCATCACAATTACCTGTATCATATATTTCACTTAGTCTTAAATGGATATATAGTAATGTAATATTAGAAACCATACTTATTTCATCAATGATAAGCAAAATTACATCTTTCATTTTTTCGCGAATTAATTTAATTGTATTATTAGATAATGGTCTATAAGGCGGTGTATTTCCATGTTCTACAGGTAATTGCAAAAGACGATGAATAGTGATACCTTGTATATTGTATGCCGACATACCCGTTGGTGCAGTTATAGCTACATTTTTATTCAATTCTTTTGTGATATATGCTTTAATCGTTTTAATTAAATAAGATTTGCCAGTACCACCTACTCCTGATACAAAATGTCGTATCGGTGGTTCATTTTCCTTTCCAAGCTTATACCTTATATACTCAAAAACTCGCTTTTGATCACCATTTAAATTTGATGCTAGCGTTTCGAAATCGTCTTTAGTATCTTTATTCATTTGCAACTCATCTATGACATCTTTTAACTCATTAGCTTGAAATTCATTATCAAAATCATCTGGGGTACATAGTGCTTGTTTATTATTTATTTCGTCATTTAGAGTATTTAAATCATCTTTCGACTTCTGAAGATATTGTAAACGCTCATGATAATTAATTGCTGATTCTATTACATCTCTGGAGTGCAGAAATGCGTCAAAATATGTAGTAGACCCCACAAGTAACTCAGCTTCATCTCTCCAAGGTTTGAATAACATCAGCAATGAATGGAAATATTTTTCTGGTTCTAATTGAGGGTTGTACTTGGGATGTTTTATTAAATATGGACGATCTCGTTCTTTTAAATATCCGAAACCAGGATAATCGTAATATTTTAGTTGTTTATTATATGGTTTTTTTTTTACAATATCATATTTGCTAGCATAATCAAATAAACTTATGTCTTCCATTTCATGTGGCCTATGTGGGTAATGATTATCAATAAGAGAAGGATAAAATAAATCAGTAGATTGATTATCTAATTTTTCAATTTCTTTTTTAGGTTTAAGTCTCCTGTTTCAATAAATGCTGACATCTAACCATTTTATTGTGGTGTTGGAATCTGTTCCAAACAATGGAATACTAAGCAATGTGTCACTTGCTTCTAATGATCCACATTATCTATTATTTAGCGAACGTAAAGCTAAATTCCATAATTTAGAAGACAAAGACTTAGTATTATTTATCAAATCAAATGATTGCACAGCGTATGATTTTTCAGGTTTTGTCTGATATTTGGTTATATAGGAACTTAGAGCGCATGATTTTTCCCCAATAAATTGAATATCCATATTACCTTTTCATGCTAAAAGAATAGCAGGATTATAATCATTTATGTATGTTTCACTTTTATTTCGTGGTATATCATACAGTCTACTTTTAGATTTAAGATTACGCCGTCCTGCAATTGACGTAGCAACGTCTCGAACTGTAAATTGATCAGTTACAGGCCTTGGAAATCCAAATCTACAACATTGAACTGTTCCCTTATTCGTTTTTTTATTTCGCAAGCAATAGTTATTGTGTTTGTGAGTTTGATACAAATCTACACGCTCTGATAGTTGTGGAAATGTGTTTTTATCTGGTTTTGCACATGTTATTTTATCTGCAATAAAATTAGCAACTGTTTCATTAGTTGCGTTTCCTAACACAGGGGCTCCCTTTATCCATATCAGCATATGAAAATGTTGTAATCCTCTGGTTTGATACTCTCGCCGCCACTCATAATATTCAATTACCCCTAAAGGCCCGTTTTTAGAAGTAAGGAAATCGAGCATAGCTTTGAATTCATTATCTATGAAACGGGACGTTGAAATAGGATCATACGCAATGAGTGCTGACAGTGATTTTCCTTCTTCAGTTACATTATTTACTTTCCTTAAATAAGAATCAAGTCTATCCCAAGTATATTCTGCAGGACTAAGAGTTAAAAAGAATGTCACTGGCCATACCATGTTATCATGGTTTCAATATCTGACCTAGGACCTAACCAATATTGACTGGTGTTTCTTAACCGAGCGAATATAGTAGTCAAATTTCCTTCCAATTGATCATTTTTTAACATTTCTAAACATTCAGATGACGTAAATTTATCTTTAGATTTAATTGTACTAAGTTTGTGATAAATTCCAGATTTAAGTGCTCTTATATTAGCGTCGTGTAACAAGAAAAACAAATATTGTATATTTGTCCGGAAAATTGGATTCATTGAGAGTAAACGAGATTTAATGAATTCACTAGAAGATAGATTTACTAATCTTTCAGAATATTGGCCATCTTTCCCATAAAGAAATAACACTGGGAAACATTTCACATCTAAATTTAAATCTCTTTGATCAATTGGATTTATATCTATTTTTAACATCTGATACAAATCAGTTGCTTTAGCGTTTTTACGAGGCTCATTAAGCGAATGTATTGTGTAATGTTCATAAAACTCATCAGTTGTTTTTTTCTGAGTAAGCATAGCTGGAATCTTTATTGTTTCAGAAATTTCAGAACTATCATTAATACCCACAATATTACCATTTTCATTTTTGTTTAGTGTATTTTCACCACTGTCCGTCAATTCAGATACTAAATATTCTGTTTCCATATTTAAAATTTAATTTTCAAAGATGTTATACTGTGGTACTTCAATATCTTTATATAAAACATTATTATTTTTTAACCATAATAAGGCTTTATAAACTTTTTGAAGGTTTACTAAGCTTTGCCATATTTGATTTTTTTTAGTGGGAAGGCTTCGAACAAGAATATATAGTTCATGGTCAGCGATAGCCTGGGTTGGTTTAGGCAACTTTTTAAGCGTTTCTTCGATAGGTAAAGGTAAGTGAAAAGCCCTTCCTACAGATTTCTCTATCATTGAGTTTTTAGGCTGTTTTCTACCAGATACAGGAGCCATTTTCATAACTACTTGAAATACTTTAGCTCGTTGTATTAAAATTGTTTCATAGTCATTTAAACTAGAAAGTACATGGGGTGTATCTCGAGAATGTAAACTATTAAGTATACAAGTCGGAGGTAAACAATTTGTTCGAAATATTTTCAAACAGTAGTTACACACATATTCATTTGGAAAATTATTTACTTGAACATATTCAACAAGATTATTCCAATATTCATTAATAGGAATTTTTTTAATTTTATTAAGACATGTTACATACTGTCTGTAACACATTTTGTGACATGATATGCAAATATTTATAGGTAAATCTAATATTCTTTTATTATAACAATCGAATGACTGAGAATACGTTTCAAGTATCTCATCTTCATTACTAAATTCAAAAGTACCTAAATAATAACATTTTCCTTGATGTTTTGATTTTTTTTCGATTTCAGTTAAAATATTTATGTTTAAACTATAACTAGCATTATCAATTTTTAAAATATTTTTTTGTGCACTTTGCATTTTGTATATACATGAAACAATTTTCCTAATACTTGGATAATGAGGTCCTAAACTATTTAAAAATAATAAAATTGAAGAACAGTTGAAATCAATGTAACAAGACAAAGTGTGCCCAAGTTTATAGCTCTGTCGTGCCTGGCTAGTACATAAGTCAATATTTTTAATTATGTTGGGAAAATCAGTTATTGGTGTACTTAATAGATGCTTAACTATTTTAATAACTCTTGGAATAGCATATGTATAATTTAAGTTACATAACATCTCATTACAATACCAAGATGGTTCTGGAAGTTCTATGTTAAATGGCTGAAATAAATTCATTATTTTACCATTTTCATTTATTTCAAGTTTAATTTTATTCATAGAACTCAGTGGCTTGTAAACTGTATCTGTGTAAAATGGTTCTGTATACTTGGAATGATAAGATTGCCCTAAGATAAATTTAAGAAAATTGTAGTTTAGTTCATCATTAATATCTGGAATACTAGCTGTATAGTTAATGTTCTTATTTATTACTTTTTTTAGTTTTTTAAATGTCTTTTGATAAATAACAACGTTTTGCTTTCTGAATTTAAAAACCATTTCAAAATCCTATCTATAACAATTCTAGACTTATACAGTGGCATATTTAATTTATGCATAAGTTTATTAGTCCACTTTTCTACGCTTCCATAAAATGGAAATATTTTTTTTGATTTCTTAGAACTTTTTTTTTGGTTATGGTGATCGAATTTTTTATTAAACGTTCATCCATACACACTGGGCTCGCAACCACACTAATGGTTTTTTTTTTTAAATAATTTCTCCTTTTTCGTAACTTCTGTTTGTATGTCTTAGAAACCATTTTAGAAATAAAGAATCACAAATTATAATATAGTACGGCCTACTACAACACTGTAACAAACGAGACAACAAATAAAATGTGGTTTGCGCGGCGGCGGCGAATAAACACATCTACACCGAACGTCACCAGAAATATGAATGTCGATATAGAAATAACGAATACGAATAATACGATAAGCGAAGACGCGGGCGCCGGGCAACGGCAGGAACCACAAGTCACAACCACTGCCCAGTGTACGACCGCGACGAAAACGTATACGGAATAGAGGGGGTAATACGGTCTCGTGCGCTGCTGCGTGAAACGTAATAACTAAAAACGGTCGAGCACAATATCTTTTTGCTTAAAAAATACTTGACTTTTTTGCTAATATATTCGTTATTATTTAACCAATTTTTTCGAAAATGACAAAGGTATAATCTACAAATCATGCCCGATCTATTGATACCACAAACAAACCAATCCGTTCATTCATTAGGTCTGTAGCCCTGGTTAAAGAAAACGGGCAAATTTATACACATTCAATGGGCAAACTCTGGCTCGTGTAATATACTACGGTAGTGACCGCTTCGCTTTTTTTTTTACTTAGCTTCGCGCCACTACCGTTGCGCTGGATTAGAGAGTCTGATATAAACCTCAATATTGAAAACATTGATGAGTTGGTTGTATTAGAAGATAAAATTGATCATAATATTATTATAAATACTAATTCTGAGACAGGAATGAATATAAATATTAATAATGCTATAGAAAATAATAATAATATTATTTCTGGTGATATAAATGTCCCATTTTCTGAAGCTGATGAAGATCTGATTGTTGGAGTGCTTGGTAAAAAAAAAAGAAAGATTGATGTTCGTTTGAATAAAAAACAAAACCGTGCAATAGGTGAAAGCTATAAAAAAATGAAGAAAGATAATAGTTTTGAAGTTGTCCAAAAGAAAAAAATGAAAGAAAATGATTGTTTGGTTAAAAAAAATTTAAAAATGAGTGTGCAACCATTAGTGAAACTGAAAGATTGGCCATATTTAATAAATATTGGTATGAACTTAATAATTATAATAGAAAAAGAGACTATTTATAAGTTGTATGGAAAAAGCTCCCATTAAAAGGACTTATGTTTTACATACATCTAATCGTTCTAGTACTTATCATTATTTTGTCTTTGTTGATAATGTTGAAAAAGAAGTATGTAGGAAATTTATTCTTAGTACATTGGACATTTCAGAAAAATTACTAAGATATACTTGTGATAACAAGATTGATCTCTATGTTTCTAAACATGACAATAGAGGTAAGCAACCATCAAAAATTAAAACTGCTGATGTCATAATTGGGAATGTTGACAGATTTATACAAATGTTGCCAGCTGTCCCATCCCACTATTGTAGAGGCTCCTCTAGTAAAAAATATATCACAAATGATTTTAATAGTTTAGAACATGTGTACAGAGTTTATATTGAAGACTGTAAGTTGAATAACAAGCCATCAGTATCTTGTGGTGTATTTTAAAAAAGATGGAATACTGAATATAATATAGGTATTCATGTACCAAAAAAAGATAAATGCACTTTTTGTGAAGGATTTACAAACAATGAAACTAAAACAGCTGAAGATATACTTAATTATGAACATCACATAGCAGAAAAAAAATTCACACATGAAGTATTTAAGCAAGATCAACTGAGAAGTGGAAAAAATGGATTTTTGTGCTGCAGCTTTGATCTGCAAAAAGTATTGAACACTCCATGTGGCAACAGTATGTTATTATTTTATTCAAGAAAACTAGCATATTATTACCTAAGTATTTATGAAAGTAATACAAAAAATGGAAATTGTTATCTGTGGTCTGAGCCTGAAGGAAAAAGGGGCTCAAATGAAATTGCTTCCATTTTATTTAAATATTTAAAAACTATTGATGAAACAGGTACTTTTCAAGAAATAGCACTTTATTGTGATAGTTGTCCTGGACAAAACAAAAATCATGTTGTTTTGTCTATGTTGCGTTATTTCCTATTAATTTCAAAAAATATTAACAGTTTAACGATTAATTATTTATTGCCAGGACATACATACATGCCAGTTGACTCTGTGCATGCATGTATTGAGAAACATTTAAAAAGAAAAACTGATGGGCTCCATCTGAATGGCCTACTATAATCAGAAATTCAAGAACTAAATTTGGTCCATATAATACTATTGAACTAAATCATTCAGACTTTTTAGATTGGTCTGAAGTATGTAAAACAATGTTTAATCGACCAAAATTAAAAGATACAGATGGCTGTGATGTTAAATTAAAAAAGATTAGAACAGTATATTTTAATAAAGAGTATCTTAATAATTTTAAGATAGCTTATTCTTTTAAACACAATGATGACAATAATATTATTTTAGACTACAAAAATGTAAGTATTACTGAGAATAGATTAAGATCCAAACTAAAAAATGTTGAACCAAAACAGTTATATTTCTCCAAACTTCCAATAACTGAAACCAAATACAATGACCTTAAACAGTTATGTACCAAAAAAAACAATCCCTAATAAATTTCATAGTGAGTACTTGGAAATCCCGTTTAAATCAACAATTAGAGATGAACTAGCTGAAACTGACGAAGAAGATTGAAATCAAAAATTAATTTTAGATCTCTATTATTATTATACCTACCTAATACATTTAATATTACAAACCAAGTTATTGTTTTATCTATTTTATTTTAAAATGTTGATAATTAAGTTTGTTGTTATATTATAAACTATTTTATTCATGTTATTTTTTATAATTCCTATTATCATTAATAAAAACTATTTTATTTATGTTTATATTTTAAAATGATAATTAATTGAATGAAAATCAATTATTTGTTCTAACTTTTTATCAAAGTCTGATTAAGTTCCTCTTAAATTTATTTTGTTTAAAATGTATTATTTTTTGTTAATCAAGTTATAACCTTAGTTATAATTAAATTAAATTTTATATCATTATTTTATTGTATTTATAAAAATATTGATTAAGTTTGTTATCTTTGTAAGTTTTGTATTATTATTATTTTTATCAACTATTTTGTTTAAGTTTATATTTTAAAATGTGATTATTAATTTAATGAAAAATCAATAATTTGTTTTAACTTTTTATCAAAGTCTGATTTAGTTTCTCTTAAATTTATTTTGTTTAAAATGTATTATTTTTTGTTAATCAAGTTGTAATTTAAATTTGATTTTATAACATAGGTAGATTCTTGGCTATTATATTATAATTTTATTGTATTTATAAAAATGTTGATACAATTTGTATATTATATTTATGTTGTTCAAGTTTATAATAATATTTTAAAAATTGATGATTTGAATAAAAAAAAGACTATTGAAAAATAATATTATGTAAGAAGGGCATTTACCACTTAAATAATCGTATTTTATGATAAGTTAAAAAGGGCTTGTGAAAAAAAAAACGTATAAAGGGCTTTTACCACTAAAAATTATTTTAATCAAAAAGGCTTCTCTATTATACATAATGCAATATGGGCTTAACCCTCGAATCATGTGTTTTAAATACTAATTACGTAATTATTTCAGGTAAGTATTGCAAATTAATAATGATCTATGAAATCGATAGTCTTTCTGTTTTCTAAAATTATAATTTCGCCAACTGTATGTTAAAAATTGTATTTTTCATGCAGTTTTATGTTCCTCTTAAACAATTTCAATTATGAGGGTTACGCCCTTTCTACAAAACACCGTCGATATAATACTTGATGTCGATGGTTGTAATTTTACTTTTTTTGGTGTACTGGTTCTCAATAATTGTCTTCGTACAGTTGTCGACGTTATTTTTTCGTCGTCACAACGTACAGTAGGAACAGCATCAACATTTAAACGTATTCGAATATTTTCATTTGGCATCAATTGTTTTCGGAGCAAATTAGATTGATTCATATCTTCTGTTCTAAAATGTTTAGAACATACTCTGGTACCCGATGAAGGTTCAAAGTTCTTTTTTTTAAAAAAAATACCCTCTTTTTAAATATACCAGGATGTTTATCTTTTCTTGGAAATAAAAAAAATAAAAATGAAAAAACAAACGAAAACGTTTTGAAAAACGAAACTACTTTAGTAAAACACGTCGCGACGACCATTCATAATTCACGAAATACTGATTTATAAAATAAATAATCTGAATAACTGAATTATCATGACTGTGTGCAAGTGCAATATCGAAAAACAATATTTATTACATATTTACATTAGTATCATGGGAGTGGGAATTAGGAATATCAACGATTAAAATAATTGAGTAGACACTGTTTAACATATTTGTATCATATTGTGAGACTATGCAACTATAAATATTATTATTGTTGTAGTTAATATAGTTCATTATATAATATTATAATATATATTATTTTAACATTAAATTAAATAGAAAATTATTAACTTTAAAAATATCTCTAAAACCCAAAAAGGTGTGATAAATATTACGCTCATAATAATGGGTACAATAAGTTGAAGACGTAATATTTACACGTATAAACGTCACGAGAATAGATTCTATGACGTCACACGTCAACTTCAAATGCCTGTATATCGCCAACGAAAAGTCGTAAACAATTTTAGTCTGGACTAATATTATTTTTATATGGAGTACTATGTTTTTCAAATATAAAAATAAAAATATGGTTTTTTTATTTTTTCTTTCATGGTCCTTTAACTTAAATTATAGACACCGTGCATACCGATGCTAGCGCTCTGGGTGGTCTACGATCCAAGTTTTAGTGTATAGCGCCTAGACTAGTAATATAATAATATACCTAATTGCTAATTATACCTACCTGTAAATTGTAATCTGTTTCATAAATATTAAATTGTTTTGTTTACCTATTTATCGCAAAATTTTTCTATTCTGTTAAAAATTTAAAATGAGCTGTAAGATGTGCTGTGTTGTAAATTGTAACAATTCTTACAAAAATACAAAAAATAAAAATGTCAAATTTTATAATTTTCCTAATAAACAATATGAAATTGATTTAAAAAAGAAATGGATCTTGACAGTTAAGCGATTGGAGTGAGTTAAACAAACTATACATACTATAAGTACTATAGATTTTTCATAGAAATCAAACTTTAAATAATATTGATATTTCAGTGATAATGGTAAACTATGGTGTCCTAAACCACAATCAGTTGTATGTAGTGAACACTTTGTGGGTAATAAACGATCAAAAGACCCTAATAGTCCATCATATATACCATCATTGTTTCCTGATATTTACAAGAGAAAACCAGTTAATAATGAACAAAAGAGTAACAGATATAATCGAAAAATTAAGCGTCAAAAAGTAGTTGTATTTAATGATGTAGAGCGTTTAGATGAAGAAATCATTGAAATCCCCCAATATGATAAAATTAATTCATTTTGTAGCTTTGGGACACAAGTTATGTTTGACTTCAATATAAATCAGTTTAAATTTGAATGTGAATTTAATAAATCTAATTGTGATGTTGGCACACTAGCACATATACCACCCTTGTCTAATAACTCAATAGAACGGCCAGTAAAAAGTGTTGCTTGTGGTCTTGATATATCTTGTTTAAAACTGAACTGTTTTCAAGGTTTTAATTCTATACTTTATGAATCACAACTAAAATATCTAACTGGGACAACGTTTAAAGTATTTGATCTTTTACTATCATTAGTACCTCAGTCTTATGGTGGTAGAAAATAAGTTGATGATTTTTCTCATCAAAATTAAGCATTTTATTATATATTCAGCTATTGGTGTGCTGTTTAATGTAAATCGTACTACTGTTTCAAGAATATTTTTTAGCATATTAGAAGTTTTGGTTAGTAAAACTAAACATTTCATTTTTTGGCCAAATAAAAAGACAGTTGTAGAAACTTTGCCAAGAGTGTTTAAGGACAATTATCCAAATTGTCGTTGTATTATTGACTGTACTGGGATAAAGACTGAATAACCAAGTTCAGTTGAACAACGTATATATATGTACTCAAGGTACAAAAGTGCATATACAGTTAAAACTTTGGTGGCAATAACTCCAAGTGGTTTTATTTCTTTTTTATCCAAATGTTATGGTGGTAGAACAAGTGACACCTTTATTACTAATGACAGTGGGTTTTTCTCTAATTTGGAAATGGGTGATCAAGTCTTAGCTGATAAAGGGTTTCCTGGTATTAAGGTATTATGTGAGAATAAAAATAGTATTTTGGTAATGCCTCCTATATTCCATAATGGCAAATTTAGTGAGAATGAAGTTATTGAAACGTATAATGTGGCTAGTGTGCGAATTCACATCGAAAGAGTATTTGCCAAATTAAAAACACAAGGTATTTTAAATAAAATAACTGCAGATTTGTTGCCTTATATTGATGACATAATGCATATTTGTTGTGTCCTAACAAACTTACAAAATCCAATAATTAAAGAGTAATAATGCAAAATATATTTTTAATATTTTATATGAAATTAACAAATTTTGAAAAAACTGATTAGCCATTAGTTTAGATTATAGAATATAATAAAACAAATTGAATCTTTTAACTTTACAAATTAATGATTATAAAATAAAAAATAATATAATTATTTAAAAATGTATTTTGGTAAATAAAAGTTAAAATAAAAAAATTCAAGTCTTGGCAATATTGTTTGTAAAAATAAAATATTTTTTTCAATGTTAATAACAACTGGATCAATTTTATTGTAAACCAATAAATCACATTCACTTATGCCACAACAATACATTAATATTTGGCACTGGGTGTAATATCGATGTGTAGTACTCAAGACAATTTGATGATTCCTATATTTTAAGTATGGAACATTACATTTCTGGTTTTCAGGATCACAAATTGGTTTGGATTGGCAAGAAATAGGACATTTAACTTCTAGTACTTTAACAGTCCTATTTTTAATTACAATACCATCAGGACTTGCACACAACCATGGTTTTTGAGAATGTACTATAACTCCACATTTAAGAATAGTATTATTAAACTTTGTATTATTATACTTGATTGCCTCATTTTCATATTTGTTGCCATATGCCACATTAATTTTACCTTGATATACCTATTCTTTATCAATTAATAAAGATGTAGCTAATTTTTCTTGATTTTAAAATGACAGGTCTTTACAAATTTTTATTCGATGAGCTTTAACACTTGCTGAAATTCTACTCTGTCTAATATATTTCCATTGTATACTTTCAGACTGCATTTTAGTCTGATTATTTATACTTATTATTTGTTTAGAATTAACTACTACATTATTCATATAAAATGTGTGTTCTTTTATGTTTAAAGGAAAATAAGAACCTATTTTTTTAGAAAAGCTTATGTCAAATGAATATTGTTTAGAAACTATAGTATACATAAAATCTGTAGTTATAGACTCTTCTACCTCATCCAATAATTCTTCTAAACATTTTTGGCACTCAATAGCAATCTCACACTGAGGAGGGTTCTTTTCAATCATTTTACTAAGAATACATGGAATTTCTAAAATATTATAATCCGTTATAAGTGACTCATGACTGATAGCAATACTTTCAACTTCAGACTGTTTTTGTTTTTTTTTTGGAAATAGATCTTCAATAGTTCTACCTTTTTGTATTTAGCTTCCCCTGATTTCGAAGGCCTGCCCAATTCCTGTTCTAAATTAGTCTTTGTAATACTTTCTTCATTATTTACATAATAAATAAGTGCTCCTATATGTTTACATTTGAGGCCAGCACCAGCTGGGCACTAGGGTGGCCCTTAAAAATAGATGTTTAAATTTTTTTGGCGGCACCATCCCATTTTTTGTTAATGCCCAAAAAAATAATACTTGCAAAATTTGAAATCAATCATTCAATTTTAAGCCGTGCCCCCAGGCACTTGAAGTTGAGTAGTT